>NC_053393.1:232481234-232557905 GCF_905171765.1 Bufo bufo
AGAGATGTGAGACCTGTTTTTTTTTGCGCTGTGTGACAGTTATAGGTTTAATCACAGAATGACACTTCGATCAGCACGCTAGCGTGTGTCTTAGGTTTTTCTGAATGACACTATCAATAACTTCAATGTAAGATTTTCTTTTTGGGATAGATTTCAAGTAGGCCTCAAATACCACAAACTAGTTATTTTCAGAATGGCAAATTTGGGAATGCTTTTTCAACCCAGAACAAAAAGTCTGCTTTTACGGTCACTACAAATAACTTGACCAGCTAAAACTGTGCAGATTTGGTTGAATAGAGATGTGAGACCTGTTTTTTTTTGCGCTGTGTGACAGTTATAGGTTTAATCACAGAATGACACTTCGATCAGCACGCTAGCGCGTGTCTTAGGTTTTTCTGAATGACACTATCAATAACTTCAATGTAAGATTTTCTTTTTGGGATAGATTTCAAGTAGGCCTCAAATACCACAAACTAGTTATTTTCAGAATGGCAAATTTGGGAATGCTTTTTCAACCCAGAACAAAAAGTCTGCTTTTACGGTCACTACAAATAACTTGACCAGCTAAAACTGTGCAGATTTGGTTGAATAGAGATGTGAGACCTGTTTTTTTTTGCGCTGTGTGACAGTTATAGGTTTAATCACAGAATGACACTTCGATCAGCACGCTAGCGTGTGTCTTAGGTTTTTCTGAATGACACTATCAATAACTTCAATGTAAGATTTTCTTTTTGGGATAGATTTCAAGTAGGCCTCAAATACCACAAACTAGTTATTTTCAGAATGGCAAATTTGGGAATGCTTTTTCAACCCAGAACAAAAAGTCTGCTTTTACGGTCACTACAAATAACTTGACCAGCTAAAACTGTGCAGATTTGGTTGAATAGAGATGTGAGACCTGTTTTTTTTTGCGCTGTGTGACAGTTATAGGTTTAATCACAGAATGACACTTCGATCAGCACGCTAGCATGTGTCTTAGGTTTTTCTGAATGACACTATCAATAACTTCAATGTAAGATTTTCTTTTTGGGATAGATTTCAAGTAGGCCTCAAATACCACAAACTAGTTATTTTCAGAATGGCAAATTTGGGAATGCTTTTTCAACCCAGAACAAAAAGTCTGCTTTTACGGTCACTACAAATAACTTGACCAGCTAAAACTGTGCAGATTTGGTTGAATAGAGATGTGAGACCTGTTTTTTTTTGCGCTGTGTGACAGTTATAGGTTTAATCACAGAATGACACTTCGATCAGCACGCTAGCGCGTGTCTTAGGTTTTTCTGAATGACACTATCAATAACTTCAATGTAAGATTTTCTTTTTGGGATAGATTTCAAGTAGGCCTCAAATACCACAAACTAGTTATTTTCAGAATGGCAAATTTGGGAATGCTTTTTCAACCCAGAACAAAAAGTCTGCTTTTACGGTCACTACAAATAACTTGACCAGCTAAAACTGTGCAGATTTGGTTGAATAGAGATGTGAGACCTGTTTTTTTTTGCGCTGTGTGACAGTTATAGGTTTAATCACAGAATGACACTTCGATCAGCACGCTAGCGTGTGTCTTAGGTTTTTCTGAATGACACTATCAATAACTTCAATGTAAGATTTTCTTTTTGGGATAGATTTCAAGTAGGCCTCAAATACCACAAACTAGTTATTTTCAGAATGGCAAATTTGGGAATGCTTTTTCAACCCAGAACAAAAAGTCTGCTTTTACGGTCACTACAAATAACTTGACCAGCTAAAACTGTGCAGATTTGGTTGAATAGAGATGTGAGACCTGTTTTTTTTTGCGCTGTGTGACAGTTATAGGTTTAATCACAGAATGACACTTCGATCAGCACGCTAGCGCGTGTCTTAGGTTTTTCTGAATGACACTATCAATAACTTCAATGTAAGATTTTCTTTTTGGGATAGATTTCAAGTAGGCCTCAAATACCACAAACTAGTTATTTTCAGAATGGCAAATTTGGGAATGCTTTTTCAACCCAGAACAAAAAGTCTGCTTTTACGGTCACTACAAATAACTTGACCAGCTAAAACTGTGCAGATTTGGTTGAATAGAGATGTGAGACCTGTTTTTTTTTGCGCTGTGTGACAGTTATAGGTTTAATCACAGAATGACACTTCGATCAGCACGCTAGCGTGTGTCTTAGGTTTTTCTGAATGACACTATCAATAACTTCAATGTAAGATTTTCTTTTTGGGATAGATTTCAAGTAGGCCTCAAATACCACAAACTAGTTATTTTCAGAATGGCAAATTTGGGAATGCTTTTTCAACCCAGAACAAAAAGTCTGCTTTTACGGTCACTACAAATAACTTGACCAGCTAAAACTGTGCAGATTTGGTTGAATAGAGATGTGAGACCTGTTTTTTTTTGCGCTGTGTGACAGTTATAGGTTTAATCACAGAATGACACTTCGATCAGCACGCTAGCGCGTGTCTTAGGTTTTTCTGAATGACACTATCAATAACTTCAATGTAAGATTTTCTTTTTGGGATAGATTTCAAGTAGGCCTCAAATACCACAAACTAGTTATTTTCAGAATGGCAAATTTGGGAATGCTTTTTCAACCCAGAACAAAAAGTCTGCTTTTACGGTCACTACAAATAACTTGACCAGCTAAAACTGTGCAGATTTGGTTGAATAGAGATGTGAGACCTGTTTTTTTTTGCGCTGTGTGACAGTTATAGGTTTAATCACAGAATGACACTTCGATCAGCACGCTAGCGTGTGTCTTAGGTTTTTCTGAATGACACTATCAATAACTTCAATGTAAGATTTTCTTTTTGAGATAGATTTCAAGTAGGCCTCAAATACCACAAACTAGTTATTTTCAGAATGGCAAATTTGGGAATGCTTTTTCAACCCAGAACAAAAAGTCTGCTTTTATGGTCACTACAAATAACTTGACCAGCTAAAACTGTGCAGATTTGGTTGAATAGAGATGTGAGACCTGTTTTTTTTTGCGCTGTGTGACAGTTATAGGTTTAATCACAGAATGACACTTCGATCAGCACGCTAGCGTGTGTCTTAGGTTTTTCTGAATGACACTATCAATAACTTCAATGTAAGATTTTCTTTTTGGGATAGATTTCAAGTAGGCCTCAAATACCACAAACTAGTTATTTTCAGAATGGCAAATTTGGGAATGCTTTTTCAACCCAGAACAAAAAGTCTGCTTTTACGGTCACTACAAATAACTTGACCAGCTAAAACTGTGCAGATTTGGTTGAATAGAGATGTGAGACCTGTTTTTTTTTGCGCTGTGTGACAGTTATAGGTTTAATCACAGAATGACACTTCGATCAGCACGCTAGCGTGTGTCTTAGGTTTTTCTGAATGACACTATCAATAACTTCAATGTAAGATTTTCTTTTTGGGATAGATTTCAAGTAGGCCTCAAATACCACAAACTAGTTATTTTCAGAATGGCAAATTTGGGAATGCTTTTTCAACCCAGAACAAAAAGTCTGCTTTTACGGTCACTACAAATAACTTGACCAGCTAAAACTGTGCAGATTTGGTTGAATAGAGATGTGAGACCTGTTTTTTTTTGCGCTGTGTGACAGTTATAGGTTTAATCACAGAATGACACTTCGATCAGCACGCTAGCGTGTGTCTTAGGTTTTTCTGAATGACACTATCAATAACTTCAATGTAAGATTTTCTTTTTGGGATAGATTTCAAGTAGGCCTCAAATACCACAAACTAGTTATTTTCAGAATGGCAAATTTGGGAATGCTTTTTCAACCCAGAACAAAAAGTCTGCTTTTACGGTCACTACAAATAACTTGACCAGCTAAAACTGTGCAGATTTGGTTGAATAGAGATGTGAGACCTGTTTTTTTTTGCGCTGTGTGACAGTTATAGGTTTAATCACAGAATGACACTTCGATCAGCACGCTAGCGCGTGTCTTAGGTTTTTCTGAATGACACTATCAATAACTTCAATGTAAGATTTTCTTTTTGGGATAGATTTCAAGTAGGCCTCAAATACCACAAACTAGTTATTTTCAGAATGGCAAATTTGGGAATGCTTTTTCAACCCAGAACAAAAAGTCTGCTTTTACGGTCACTACAAATAACTTGACCAGCTAAAACTGTGCAGATTTGGTTGAATAGAGATGTGAGACCTGTTTTTTTTTGCGCTGTGTGACAGTTATAGGTTTAATCACAGAATGACACTTCGATCAGCACGCTAGCGTGTGTCTTAGGTTTTTCTGAATGACACTATCAATAACTTCAATGTAAGATTTTCTTTTTGAGATAGATTTCAAGTAGGCCTCAAATACCACAAACTAGTTATTTTCAGAATGGCAAATTTGGGAATGCTTTTTCAACCCAGAACAAAAAGTCTGCTTTTACGGTCACTACAAATAACTTGACCAGCTAAAACTGTGCAGATTTGGTTGAATAGAGATGTGAGACCTGTTTTTTTTTGCGCTGTGTGACAGTTATAGGTTTAATCACAGAATGACACTTCGATCAGCACGCTAGCGTGTGTCTTAGGTTTTTCTGAATGACACTATCAATAACTTCAATGTAAGATTTTCTTTTTGAGATAGATTTCAAGTAGGCCTCAAATACCACAAACTAGTTATTTTCAGAATGGCAAATTTGGGAATGCTTTTTCAACCCAGAACAAAAAGTCTGCTTTTACGGTCACTACAAATAACTTGACCAGCTAAAACTGTGCAGATTTGGTTGAATAGAGATGTGAGACCTGTTTTTTTTTGCGCTGTGTGACAGTTATAGGTTTAATCACAGAATGACACTTCGATCAGCACGCTAGCGTGTGTCTTAGGTTTTTCTGAATGACACTATCAATAACTTCAATGTAAGATTTTCTTTTTGGGATAGATTTCAAGTAGGCCTCAAATACCACAAACTAGTTATTTTCAGAATGGCAAATTTGGGAATGCTTTTTCAACCCAGAACAAAAAGTCTGCTTTTACGGTCACTACAAATAACTTGACCAGCTAAAACTGTGCAGATTTGGTTGAATAGAGATGTGAGACCTGTTTTTTTTTGCGCTGTGTGACAGTTATAGGTTTAATCACAGAATGACACTTCGATCAGCACGCTAGCGTGTGTCTTAGGTTTTTCTGAATGACACTATCAATAACTTCAATGTAAGATTTTCTTTTTGAGATAGATTTCAAGTAGGCCTCAAATACCACAAACTAGTTATTTTCAGAATGGCAAATTTGGGAATGCTTTTTCAACCCAGAACAAAAAGTCTGCTTTTACGGTCACTACAAATAACTTGACCAGCTAAAACTGTGCAGATTTGGTTGAATAGAGATGTGAGACCTGTTTTTTTTTGCGCTGTGTGACAGTTATAGGTTTAATCACAGAATGACACTTCGATCAGCACGCTAGCGTGTGTCTTAGGTTTTTCTGAATGACACTATCAATAACTTCAATGTAAGATTTTCTTTTTGGGATAGATTTCAAGTAGGCCTCAAATACCACAAACTAGTTATTTTCAGAATGGCAAATTTGGGAATGCTTTTTCAACCCAGAACAAAAAGTCTGCTTTTACGGTCACTACAAATAACTTGACCAGCTAAAACTGTGCAGATTTGGTTGAATAGAGATGTGAGACCTGTTTTTTTTTGCGCTGTGTGACAGTTATAGGTTTAATCACAGAATGACACTTCGATCAGCACGCTAGCGTGTGTCTTAGGTTTTTCTGAATGACACTATCAATAACTTCAATGTAAGATTTTCTTTTTGGGATAGATTTCAAGTAGGCCTCAAATACCACAAACTAGTTATTTTCAGAATGGCAAATTTGGGAATGCTTTTTCAACCCAGAACAAAAAGTCTGCTTTTACGGTCACTACAAATAACTTGACCAGCTAAAACTGTGCAGATTTGGTTGAATAGAGATGTGAGACCTGTTTTTTTTTGCGCTGTGTGACAGTTATAGGTTTAATCACAGAATGACACTTCTATCAGCACGCTAGCGTGTGTCTTAGGTTTTTCTGAATGACACTATCAATAACTTCAATGTAAGATTTTCTTTTTGGGATAGATTTCAAGTAGGCCTCAAATACCACAAACTAGTTATTTTCAGAATGGCAAATTTGGGAATGCTTTTTCAACCCAGAACAAAAAGTCTGCTTTTACGGTCACTACAAATAACTTGACCAGCTAAAACTGTGCAGATTTGGTTGAATAGAGATGTGAGACCTGTTTTTTTTTGCGCTGTGTGACAGTTATAGGTTTAATCACAGAATGACACTTCGATCAGCACGCTAGCGTGTGTCTTAGGTTTTTCTGAATGACACTATCAATAACTTCAATGTAAGATTTTCTTTTTGGGATAGATTTCAAGTAGGCCTCAAATACCACAAACTAGTTATTTTCAGAATGGCAAATTTGGGAATGCTTTTTCAACCCAGAACAAAAAGTCTGCTTTTACGGTCACTACAAATAACTTGACCAGCTAAAACTGTGCAGATTTGGTTGAATAGAGATGTGAGACCTGTTTTTTTTTGCGCTGTGTGACAGTTATAGGTTTAATCACAGAATGACACTTCGATCAGCACGCTAGCGTGTGTCTTAGGTTTTTCTGAATGACACTATCAATAACTTCAATGTAAGATTTTCTTTTTGGGATAGATTTCAAGTAGGCCTCAAATACCACAAACTAGTTATTTTCAGAATGGCAAATTTGGGAATGCTTTTTCAACCCAGAACAAAAAGTCTGCTTTTACGGTCACTACAAATAACTTGACCAGCTAAAACTGTGCAGATTTGGTTGAATAGAGATGTGAGACCTGTTTTTTTTTGCGCTGTGTGACAGTTATAGGTTTAATCACAGAATGACACTTCGATCAGCACGCTAGCGTGTGTCTTAGGTTTTTCTGAATGACACTATCAATAACTTCAATGTAAGATTTTCTTTTTGGGATAGATTTCAAGTAGGCCTCAAATACCACAAACTAGTTATTTTCAGAATGGCAAATTTGGGAATGCTTTTTCAACCCAGAACAAAAAGTCTGCTTTTACGGTCACTACAAATAACTTGACCAGCTAAAACTGTGCAGATTTGGTTGAATAGAGATGTGAGACCTGTTTTTTTTTGCGCTGTGTGACAGTTATAGGTTTAATCACAGAATGACACTTCGATCAGCACGCTAGCGTGTGTCTTAGGTTTTTCTGAATGACACTATCAATAACTTCAATGTAAGATTTTCTTTTTGGGATAGATTTCAAGTAGGCCTCAAATACCACAAACTAGTTATTTTCAGAATGGCAAATTTGGGAATGCTTTTTCAACCCAGAACAAAAAGTCTGCTTTTACGGTCACTACAAATAACTTGACCAGCTAAAACTGTGCAGATTTGGTTGAATAGAGATGTGAGACCTGTTTTTTTTTGCGCTGTGTGACAGTTATAGGTTTAATCACAGAATGACACTTCGATTAGCACGCTGGCGTGTGTCTTAGGTTTTTCTGAATGACACTATCAATAACTTCAATGTAAGATTTTCTTTTTGGGATAGATTTCAAGTAGGCCTCAAATACCACAAACTAGTTATTTTCAGAATGGCAAATTTGGGAATGCTTTTTCAACCCAGAACAAAAAGTCTGCTTTTACGGTCACTACAAATAACTTGACCAGCTAAAACTGTGCAGATTTGGTTGAATAGAGATGTGAGACCTGTTTTTTTTTGCGCTGTGTGACAGTTATAGGTTTAATCACAGAATGACACTTCGATCAGCACGCTAGCGTGTGTCTTAGGTTTTTCTGAATGACACTATCAATAACTTCAATGTAAGATTTTCTTTTTGGGATAGATTTCAAGTAGGCCTCAAATACCACAAACTAGTTATTTTCAGAATGGCAAATTTGGGAATGCTTTTTCAACCCAGAACAAAAAGTCTGCTTTTACGGTCACTACAAATAACTTGACCAGCTAAAACTGTGCAGATTTGGTTGAATAGAGATGTGAGACCTGTTTTTTTTTGCGCTGTGTGACAGTTATAGGTTTAATCACAGAATGACACTTCGATCAGCACGCTAGCGTGTGTCTTAGGTTTTTCTGAATGACACTATCAATAACTTCAATGTAAGATTTTCTTTTTGGGATAGATTTCAAGTAGGCCTCAAATACCACAAACTAGTTATTTTCAGAATGGCAAATTTGGGAATGCTTTTTCAACCCAGAACAAAAAGTCTGCTTTTACGGTCACTACAAATAACTTGACCAGCTAAAACTGTGCAGATTTGGTTGAATAGAGATGTGAGACCTGTTTTTTTTTGCGCTGTGTGACAGTTATAGGTTTAATCACAGAATGACACTTCGATCAGCACGCTAGCGTGTGTCTTAGGTTTTTCTGAATGACACTATCAATAACTTCAATGTAAGATTTTCTTTTTGGGATAGATTTCAAGTAGGCCTCAAATACCACAAACTAGTTATTTTCAGAATGGCAAATTTGGGAATGCTTTTTCAACCCAGAACAAAAAGTCTGCTTTTACGGTCACTACAAATAACTTGACCAGCTAAAACTGTGCAGATTTGGTTGAATAGAGATGTGAGACCTGTTTTTTTTTGCGCTGTGTGACAGTTATAGGTTTAATCACAGAATGACACTTCGATCAGCACGCTAGCGTGTGTCTTAGGTTTTTCTGAATGACACTATCAATAACTTCAATGTAAGATTTTCTTTTTGGGATAGATTTCAAGTAGGCCTCAAATACCACAAACTAGTTATTTTCAGAATGGCAAATTTGGGAATGCTTTTTCAACCCAGAACAAAAAGTCTGCTTTTACGGTCACTACAAATAACTTGACCAGCTAAAACTGTGCAGATTTGGTTGAATAGAGATGTGAGACCTGTTTTTTTTTGCGCTGTGTGACAGTTATAGGTTTAATCACAGAATGACACTTCGATCAGCACGCTAGCGTGTGTCTTAGGTTTTTCTGAATGACACTATCAATAACTTCAATGTAAGATTTTCTTTTTGGGATAGATTTCAAGTAGGCCTCAAATACCACAAACTAGTTATTTTCAGAATGGCAAATTTGGGAATGCTTTTTCAACCCAGAACAAAAAGTCTGCTTTTACGGTCACTACAAATAACTTGACCAGCTAAAACTGTGCAGATTTGGTTGAATAGAGATGTGAGACCTGTTTTTTTTTGCGCTGTGTGACAGTTATAGGTTTAATCACAGAATGACACTTCGATCAGCACGCTAGCGTGTGTCTTAGGTTTTTCTGAATGACACTATCAATAACTTCAATGTAAGATTTTCTTTTTGGGATAGATTTCAAGTAGGCCTCAAATACCACAAACTAGTTATTTTCAGAATGGCAAATTTGGGAATGCTTTTTCAACCCAGAACAAAAAGTCTGCTTTTACGGTCACTACAAATAACTTGACCAGCTAAAACTGTGCAGATTTGGTTGAATAGAGATGTGAGACCTGTTTTTTTTTGCGCTGTGTGACAGTTATAGGTTTAATCACAGAATGACACTTCGATCAGCACGCTAGCGTGTGTCTTAGGTTTTTCTGAATGACACTATCAATAACTTCAATGTAAGATTTTCTTTTTGGGATAGATTTCAAGTAGGCCTCAAATACCACAAACTAGTTATTTTCAGAATGGCAAATTTGGGAATGCTTTTTCAACCCAGAACAAAAAGTCTGCTTTTACGGTCACTACAAATAACTTGACCAGCTAAAACTGTGCAGATTTGGTTGAATAGAGATGTGAGACCTGTTTTTTTTTGCGCTGTGTGACAGTTATAGGTTTAATCACAGAATGACACTTCGATCAGCACGCTAGCGTGTGTCTTAGGTTTTTCTGAATGACACTATCAATAACTTCAATGTAAGATTTTCTTTTTGGGATAGATTTCAAGTAGGCCTCAAATACCACAAACTAGTTATTTTCAGAATGGCAAATTTGGGAATGCTTTTTCAACCCAGAACAAAAAGTCTGCTTTTACGGTCACTACAAATAACTTGACCAGCTAAAACTGTGCAGATTTGGTTGAATAGAGATGTGAGACCTGTTTTTTTTTGCGCTGTGTGACAGTTATAGGTTTAATCACAGAATGACACTTCGATCAGCACGCTAGCGTGTGTCTTAGGTTTTTCTGAATGACACTATCAATAACTTCAATGTAAGATTTTCTTTTTGGGATAGATTTCAAGTAGGCCTCAAATACCACAAACTAGTTATTTTCAGAATGGCAAATTTGGGAATGCTTTTTCAACCCAGAACAAAAAGTCTGCTTTTACGGTCACTACAAATAACTTGACCAGCTAAAACTGTGCAGATTTGGTTGAATAGAGATGTGAGACCTGTTTTTTTTTGCGCTGTGTGACAGTTATAGGTTTAATCACAGAATGACACTTCGATCAGCACGCTAGCGTGTGTCTTAGGTTTTTCTGAATGACACTATCAATAACTTCAATGTAAGATTTTCTTTTTGGGATAGATTTCAAGTAGGCCTCAAATACCACAAACTAGTTATTTTCAGAATGGCAAATTTGGGAATGCTTTTTCAACCCAGAACAAAAAGTCTGCTTTTACGGTCACTACAAATAACTTGACCAGCTAAAACTGTGCAGATTTGGTTGAATAGAGATGTGAGACCTGTTTTTTTTTGCGCTGTGTGACAGTTATAGGTTTAATCACAGAATGACACTTCGATCAGCACGCTAGCGTGTGTCTTAGGTTTTTCTGAATGACACTATCAATAACTTCAATGTAAGATTTTCTTTTTGGGATAGATTTCAAGTAGGCCTCAAATACCACAAACTAGTTATTTTCAGAATGGCAAATTTGGGAATGCTTTTTCAACCCAGAACAAAAAGTCTGCTTTTACGGTCACTACAAATAACTTGACCAGCTAAAACTGTGCAGATTTGGTTGAATAGAGATGTGAGACCTGTTTTTTTTTGCGCTGTGTGACAGTTATAGGTTTAATCACAGAATGACACTTCGATCAGCACGCTAGCGTGTGTCTTAGGTTTTTCTGAATGACACTATCAATAACTTCAATGTAAGATTTTCTTTTTGGGATAGATTTCAAGGAGGCCTCAAATACCACAAACTAGTTATTTTCAGAATGGCAAATTTGGGAATGCTTTTTCAACCCAGAACAAAAAGTCTGCTTTTACGGTCACTACAAATAACTTGACCAGCTAAAACTGTGCAGATTTGGTTGAATAGAGATGTGAGACCTGTTTTTTTTTGCGCTGTGTGACAGTTATAGGTTTAATCACAGAATGACACTTCGATCAGCACGCTAGCGTGTGTCTTAGGTTTTTCTGAATGACACTATCAATAACTTCAATGTAAGATTTTCTTTTTGGGATAGATTTCAAGTAGGCCTCAAATACCACAAACTAGTTATTTTCAGAATGGCAAATTTGGGAATGCTTTTTCAACCCAGAACAAAAAGTCTGCTTTTACGGTCACTACAAATAACTTGACCAGCTAAAACTGTGCAGATTTGGTTGAATAGAGATGTGAGACCTGTTTTTTTTTGCGCTGTGTGACAGTTATAGGTTTAATCACAGAATGACACTTCGATCAGCACGCTAGCGTGTGTCTTAGGTTTTTCTGAATGACACTATCAATAACTTCAATGTAAGATTTTCTTTTTGGGATAGATTTCAAGTAGGCCTCAAATACCACAAACTAGTTATTTTCAGAATGGCAAATTTGGGAATGCTTTTTCAACCCAGAACAAAAAGTCTGCTTTTACGGTCACTACAAATAACTTGACCAGCTAAAACTGTGCAGATTTGGTTGAATAGAGATGTGAGACCTGTTTTTTTTTGCGCTGTGTGACAGTTATAGGTTTAATCACAGAATGACACTTCGATCAGCACGCTAGCGTGTGTCTTAGGTTTTTCTGAATGACACTATCAATAACTTCAATGTAAGATTTTCTTTTTGGGATAGATTTCAAGTAGGCCTCAAATACCACAAACTAGTTATTTTCAGAATGGCAAATTTGGGAATGCTTTTTCAACCCAGAACAAAAAGTCTGCTTTTACGGTCACTACAAATAACTTGACCAGCTAAAACTGTGCAGATTTGGTTGAATAGAGATGTGAGACCTGTTTTTTTTTGCGCTGTGTGACAGTTATAGGTTTAATCACAGAATGACACTTCGATCAGCACGCTAGCGTGTGTCTTAGGTTTTTCTGAATGACACTATCAATAACTTCAATGTAAGATTTTCTTTTTGGGATAGATTTCAAGTAGGCCTCAAATACCACAAACTAGTTATTTTCAGAATGGCAAATTTGGGAATGCTTTTTCAACCCAGAACAAAAAGTCTGCTTTTACGGTCACTACAAATAACTTGACCAGCTAAAACTGTGCAGATTTGGTTGAATAGAGATGTGAGACCTGTTTTTTTTTGCGCTGTGTGACAGTTATAGGTTTAATCACAGAATGACACTTCGATCAGCACGCTAGCGTGTGTCTTAGGTTTTTCTGAATGACACTATCAATAACTTCAATGTAAGATTTTCTTTTTGGGATAGATTTCAAGTAGGCCTCAAATACCACAAACTAGTTATTTTCAGAATGGCAAATTTGGGAATGCTTTTTCAACCCAGAACAAAAAGTCTGCTTTTACGGTCACTACAAATAACTTGACCAGCTAAAACTGTGCAGATTTGGTTGAATAGAGATGTGAGACCTGTTTTTTTTTGCGCTGTGTGACAGTTATAGGTTTAATCACAGAATTACACTTCGATCAGCACGCTAGCGTGTGTCTTAGGTTTTTCTGAATGACACTATCAATAACTTCAATGTAAGATTTTCTTTTTGGGATAGATTTCAAGTAGGCCTCAAATACCACAAACTAGTTATTTTCAGAATGGCAAATTTGGGAATGCTTTTTCAACCCAGAACAAAAAGTCTGCTTTTACGGTCACTACAAATAACTTGACCAGCTAAAACTGTGCAGATTTGGTTGAATAGAGATGTGAGATCTGTTTTTTAGGCGCTGGTTGACAGGCTCAACTTGCCCCTGATGTAATATATGGCCAAAAAATAACCACACTGTTGATGGTTAAATGCACTTGGATGACACAGGCTCAGCCTGCAGCTGATGTAGTATATGGCCAAAAAATAATCAGACTGTTGATGGTTAAATGCACTTGGGTGACACAGGCTCAGCCTGCAGCTGATGTAGTATATGGCCAAAAAATAACCAGACTGTTGATGGTTAAATGCACTTCGGTGACACAGGCTCAGCCTGCAGCTGATGTAGGATATAGCACAAAATAACCACACTATCGATGGTTAAATACACTTGGTGATAGCTCATGCTGGCGCACCACAAGTCACAAAATGTCCGCCGATCACCCCAGAAAAAAAGTAATCTAAAAACGCTCTGGGCAGCCTCAAAAAAGTGAGCAAGTCAATAATAGCACTTCAATGATCCACAGCTGCAGATCGATCACAGAATGAAGTTGGAGGAGTTAATCTGCCTAATCTCGCCCTAACGTCGCAGCTGCAACCTCTCCCTATGCTTGAATCAGCAGAGTGACGTGCAGCGCTACGTGACCCAAGCTTATATAGAGGCTGGGTCACATTCTGCACTAGCCAATCACAGCCATGCCAATAGTAGGCAAGGCTGTGATGGCCTCTTGGGGCAAGTAGTATGACGCTTGTTGATTGGCTGCTTTGCAGCCTTTCAAAAAGCGCCAAGAAAGCGCCGAACACCGAACCCGAACCCGGACTTTTACGAAAATGTTCGGGTTCGGGTCCGTGTCACGGACACCCCAAAATTCGGTACGAACCCGAACTATACAGTTCGGGTTCGCTCATCCCTAACAATGACCCAAAGCATACTGCAAAAGCAACCAAAGAATCTTTTAAGGGAAAGAAGTGGAATGTTATGCAATGGCCAAGTCAATCACCTCACCTAAATCCGATTGAGCATGCATTTCACTTGCTGAAGACAAAACTGAATGGAAAATGCCCCAAGAACAAGCAGGAACTGAAGACAGTTGCAGTAGAGGCCTGGCAGAGCATCTCCAGGGATGAAACCCAGCGTCTGGTGATGTCTATGCGTTCAGGCTGTAATTGACTGCAAAGGACTTGCAACCAAGTATTAAAAAGTGAAAGTTTGATTTATGATTACTATTTTGTCCCATTACTTTTGGTCCCTTAACAAGTGGGAGGCACATATGCAAACTTTTGTAATTCCTACACCGTTCACCTGATTTGGATGTAAATACCCTCAAATTAAAGCTGACAGTCTGCAGTTAAAGCACACATTGTTCGTTTCATTTCAAATCCATTGTTGTTGGTATATAGAGCCAAAAATATTTATGGACCTGACTGTATATATATATATATATATATATATTATAATTAGTGATGAGTGAAGTTTACAAAAATTCGATTTGGCTGCTTCACCAAATTTCACAAAGAAATACGCTTCATGGCGAATTACTTTGTTACAAAATGGATTTCTTTGGCGCAATGACGGTGATTACGCCATCCCCGTCATTGAACTCCCCCGATGCCGCCTTCATTGCTGATAAAAAATAAGGGCTTTCAATAGTTATTCAGTTAAAAAAAATATATATAATAATACTCACCTCATCCATTTGAGAGTGAAGAGACTGCTGCGGCCATCTTGATTGAAGATACTATGCGAAATCTTGAACGGTGCGTGATGACATCTACCCCACATAGTAGTTATGCCTCCTCAGTGCCCCACACAGTATTTATACTTCCTTAGTGCCCCCACACAGTAGAATTGCCCTGAAGTACACAATTTATAGTCTTTACAATTAGTTTGCTCTGTAGTGTTAATAAGATTAGAAATGATCTTCCTAGCAGCACGTGTGATGCAGTGATGTCATCATACCTGCTGAGCTGAGGAGGAGAGTGCACATGCTGGAGAATGATTCCTTTCTTGTGGCCTCTCAGGCTCAGTCAGCAGATAGAATGATATCCCTGCATTGCTCAATGTGTTGGGAAGAGCACAGGCCTAGGAATGGTGAAGCAAGGAACTAATGATTCCCTACTTCACCATTGCATTCAACTGTATCTTTGCCCTAAGGACACAAATGCAGTTGAAATCAGGAGATGCTACAGCTATCCTGGGACAGTGGGACAGCCAATGAAATCTGGAACTGTCCTTGCAAATCCGGATGGGCGAGAGGTCTTTGAGGAAAAATAGAGCTGGCTGACCTCTCTGGCACTGGCTCATTTGACATTTGGCAGAATTTCCAGATGGACAAGAATAGGACTATTATGCTCCAACAAAAGATACCCAAGCCAAAGCTTCTCCAGAATACAATGAATCTATATAGGCCACTTTAACTTGGATTCAAGAACTGTTGCAGATATACACGTAGGTAAAAATATGTGATACACTGGTTGATGAAAGCACAACAGTACTTAGGGTCCCTATGGAGAAGAAGACATGCAGTAACGTTACTAAGACTAAGGGTACAAGAGGGGTACTTACCATGCTGTCTGCTGGAGCACAAATGCAGTAGATGTTGCAGGAGATGCAGGCTACAAAGTGTCCAAGGATATTGACAAACAAATGAGGTAATTAGCAACCAATCAGATTCCACCTTTCATTTTTGACAGCTTTTTTTGGAAAATGAAAGGTGGAGTCTAATTTGTTGCTTTGGGCAACTAAGCCAGTTCTACTTTACACCAGTTTGATAAATGACCCCAAAAGTGTTTAAACACCTGACAAACTGGACAGTTTCCTTGCTAGGTGACTGGGTCAGCAAGTTCTATAACCAGGGTAAATGACGTCGCATCGCTTTTGGAATCCATGGCCTAAACATACTATTATGTTTCTCACCAGAGAAGTGGCTACACTAAGCCATCATCATTTTGGCATTGACTTGACTGGCTAGGGAATTTTACGTTTTTCAGTCTTTAAAACTGTTTAAGGAATGGGACAATTGAAATTTTTGCTCTTTGGGTTTTCATTCCTGCTGTCCAAGAGCATTACTTATTATATTTACCATTTCCACAGCTATATCATGACATAGTTCAAAGTAGTTTATTCTTTATTTTGTCTTGCATGTGTTAAACAGGAAAAAAATTAGGAGTGAAATTGAAGAAATAAAAAACAATTCCACCATGGTTTTGGGGTTTTATTTGAACTCTTTTTAAAAAATGATTTTTTTTTCTGTACATAGCTCAATTCTGACACCCATTACTTTTTAGATTTTTATTTACATATTTTTCTGAGGACTTGTGGGACAAGCTGTAGTTTTTTATTTTACTTTTGGGTTTCTTTTATATTTTTAAAAACATTTATTTTTTAGTGTCCTTTTTAGTCCCCTTAGTGGACCTGAATAAGTGATATTCTGTATGCTTTTACCATAGACTGCAATAGAATAATGTTGCAGTCCATGGGATTTTGACAAACTTCCTATCAAGTCCTGCCACAGGCAGGGTTTAACATGCTTCTTATTGTGGAAGGCTTGGTTGTTTTAACAAGGTCCCAGGCTGCCATTGTAATCTATCAAAACCTCACAAATTCACTGCCGGTGCTCCGATATGAGGACAGAAGGAGAAGAGTTAAATGGCTGGAGTCACATCTGATCCTGTCATTACCTGCGGGCATGGGCGGACTGTGAACTTAAAGTGGCCCTGTAAAAAAAAAAAATAATAGTAACCCCATGTTGTAGGCGGGTCCAAATTGACAGAAGATGAGGTAACACAAGTAGGTGGGACCTGCAATACTGCAGTACAGCACAAAATACTGCCTCAACAGAAGCAAATACCACAGTCAAGCACAATATACTGCCTCCATCACCACAGTATTCAACTGAATCACTGTCCTGAGGATGGTGATACAGTTGAATTCAGGAGGGCAGCTGCCTGGCTAGGTGCATAAGTAACTGATGCTCATACATTGACTAATGCTGAGAGCATCAGATCATAATATACCTGGCAAGCAGCCATGAAGAGGGCTCAGGCGGCGCCATGGACATTGGCCGACCAGGAAATTTTCCAGTAAAGTCTATGGCCAATCCGCCTGCGGGAGTCACCTGTATTACACAGCCAGCCCCCACCACATATGGAGTGGGCTCACCTTTCTATTCCATTTCAGATATATGGATGGACATTAGGGGCCCTTTGTATGGAAGCCCTAATATAGTCCTGTACAAAATGTAGCTGAAATGTGGATGTTTACATGAGCACTAAGGCTACATTTAAAACACATTTGATGTTTGCATTCTGTAAGACCATTTTTAATGGTTCCACGTATATTTGTCCTGGGTATGGACAAATCATTGTAACTATATTCATAAACTGTTTTATGTGTACTATGCCCCAAAATAAAATAAAAATATATAAAACATATGTCACAATGACACCTTTTGTTATCTGCTTGCCCATTAAAGTCAAAGCTAAAAATTCCATAGTTGCTGCTTTTTATTTTGTGCAGATGAGAACATTTATGCTTATACGATAATATTGAAATGAAAAAGTTTTAGGATTTTTCCCTGGAAAAAGCAAAGGAAAAAAATCTTATATTATGAATTTTCTTTTTTTCAAAATAAAAATTGTTTTTGTTTAGTCTGTGGAGTTTATATTCTTGATGACCAAAATAGAAACTAATAAGATTAGAAGAGATCAGGGCCACATAAGAAGACATTGGTATTATAGAAAGTGCATGCTGGTCAAGTTACACTTCTGGCTGGAAAGAAGGGGTTATGTCAAGAATTTTACATAGGGGGGTGCTTCCCTCCCCCCCTGGCCACAAAGCACTGAGGGAAGGGGGCCCAAGCTGAACGCTTGCAGCAGGGCCCATATGCCTTTAGCTATGCCCCTGGATGAGATGTATTTTTTTTCCATGTAGATTTGTATGTATAACATGTGTCATCTTAAATAGAGATGAGCGAATTGACTTCGGATGAAACATCCAAAGTCGATTTGCATAAATCTTCGTTATAATACTGTACGGAGCAGGAGCTCCGTACAGTATTAGAATGTATTGGTTCAGATGAGCCAATGTTATTGCTTTGCGAAGTCTCCTGCTCCTTACAGTATTAGAACGAAGTTTTATGCGAATCGACTTCGGATGTTTCTTCCAAAGTTGATTCGCTCATCCCTAATCTTAATCTATAAAGCGTATTAAAACAAATGAGAGCACGCAAAACTAATGGAACTAGATGACAAATATTAAGATACTAATTGTGTCTATAAAACATGTTTTGTTCTAATGTAATTTTCGCAAAATGCCTATGCCCAAAGGTGTACGTGGGCCTTACTACAAGGGAGCTGAAGGTCAGAGTGTGGGAGCATGTTTGAGATATTTAATCTGCTCTTAATGAAAGGGATGTGACTAATTTGAAACCTGTTGCCAGACATTTCAAACTCTATCATGCCTGTGACCCTAGGGGTTTGAAAGTTCGGGGAATAGATTGTGTACCAAAAATGTTCGTGGTGGAGACATTTCAAAGAAACTTGCCCAATTGGAATGTAAATGGTTCTGGAAATTGAACACACTACATCCAAATGGACTAAATGAGTCCTCTGGCTTTTCATCTTTCTTATAGGCATCTCTCTGGTCAGCATATGTTATTTGTTTTTA
The DNA here is from genome assembly GCF_905171765.1 of Bufo bufo. Taxonomy (NCBI): domain Eukaryota; kingdom Metazoa; phylum Chordata; class Amphibia; order Anura; family Bufonidae; genus Bufo; species Bufo bufo. The sequence goes on from NC_053393.1 coordinate 232,499,828, forward strand.
ATTATGTTTTAATCATGGACTGGTAATAAATTGATATATGAAATTATGTATTATTCAGTTATTTTGTGTCATCACTGTATGTAATTAATCACTTTGATTATACACTTTTAGGCTCGATCCAAACATTACCTGGACAAAAAATCTTTATTTTTTTTTCCTTCACTGTGTGTTACACAACTAATTTTTGTTTTAGTATTTTTATTATCACATGGATTATTATAATTATTAATTATTTACAATCATAATATTTTAATCATAAATATATATACAGTACAGACCAAAAGTTTGGACACACCTTCTCATTCAAAGAGTTTTCTTTATTTTCATGACTATGAAAATTGTAGATTCACACTGAAGGCATCAAAACTATGAATTAACACATGTGGAATTATATACATAACAAACAAGTGTGAAACAACTGAAAATATGTCATATTCTAGGTTCTTCAAAGTAGCCACCTTTTGCTTTGATTACTGCTTTGCACACTCTTGGCATTCTCTTGATGAGCTTCAAGAGGTAGTCCTCTGAAATGGTTTTCACTTCACAGGTGTGCCCTGTCAGGTTTAATAAGTGGGATTTCTTGCCTTATAAATGGGGTTGGGACCATCAGTTGCGTTGAAGAGAAGTCAGGTGGATACACAGCTGATAGTCCTACTGAATAGACTGTTGGAATTTGTATTATGGCAAGAAAAAAGCAGCTAAGTAAAGAAAAACGAGTGGCCATCATTACTTTAAGAAATGAAGGTCAGTTAGTCAGCCGAAAAATTAGGAAAACTTTGAAAGTAAGGGCTATTTGACCATGAAGGAGAGTGATGGGGTGCTGCGCCAGATGACCTGGCCTCCACAGTCACCGGACCTGAACCCAATCGAGATGGTTTGGGGTGAGCTGGACCGCAGAGTGAAGGCAAAAGGGCCAACAAGTGCTAAGCATCTCTGGGAACTCCTTCAAGACTGTTGGAAGACCATTTCAGGGGACTACCTCTTGAAGCTCATCAAGAGAATGCCAAGAGTGTGCAAAGCAGTAATCAAAGCAAAAGGTGGCTACTTTGAAGAACCTAGAATATGACATATTTTCAGTTGTTTCACACTTGTTTGTTATGTATATAATTCCACATGTGTTAATTCATAGTTTTGATGCCTTCATAGTCATGAAAATAAAGAAAACTCTTTGAATGAGAAGGTGTGTCCAAACTTTTGGTCTGTACTGTATATATATATATATATATATATTTATATACTATACAAAAGATGTGATCGGCACAGCATAAATAGTAGTATAGGGGTGCCAGCAGTTGTGGAAATGATTCAGCCTCCAAAAATTTAAAAGAAAAAATCCACAGCACTTCCCAATCATTTTTTCAATCACCAGACAGCAAACGTTTCGGTCCACTCACTGGGACCTTTCTCAAGCAGTGACATTATACATCGGTGCTCTGTACATATAACTAGAGTTCTCAATATAACTCATTAATTAGCATAATTATACATAAAATGTGTAAATACATAATTAAATTTTATATATATATATATATATATATATATATATATATATATATATAGTGATATATAAATATACATGATTACAAATATTTGACAATTCTCATGATTATTGTATAGTGACAGAATTCATAAGGGTGCCTCCAAAATTCATATAAATATACTAATCATCAATCATAAATGAAGTGCACATGTGTTAGATTAACCCTTTCTACCCCAGGCCAGTTTTCACCTTCCTGGCCAGACCATTTTTTGAAAATCCGAAATGTGTCACTTTATGTGGTAATAACTTTAGTACACTTTTACTTATCCAGAATATTTTCTGGTGACACATTGTACTTCACACAAGTGCTAAATTTGAGTCAATATATTTTTCCTTTACTCATAAAAAAATCCCAACTTTACCAACAATTTGGAAAAATTTACAATTTTAAAAATTTGAATTTCTCTACTTTTAAGAAAGATAGTAATACCCCATAAAATAATTATCAGTCATCATTCCCCATATGTCTGCGTTATGTTGGCATAATTTTGTAAATGTCATTTTATTTTTTTAGGATGTTAGAAGGCTTAGAAATTTAGAATCCATTTTTAAAATTTTCAACAGAATTTCCAAAAACATTTTTTTAAGCACCAATTCAGTTGAAAAGTAATTTTGAGGGGCTTACATAATGGAACCATCCATAAATGACCCCATTTTAGAAACTACACCCTCAAATTATTCAAAACTGATGTTACAAACTTTGTTAACCCTTTAGGTGTTCCATAAGAATTAAAGGAAAATGGAGATTTTTCATGTTAATCAATTTTTTCTTGCAACACAGCAAGGGTCAACAGCAAACTAAAGATCAATATGCATTACTCTGATTCTGTAGTTTATAGAAATACCCCATATGTGGTGATAAACTGCTCTATGGGCAGTCTAGTAGTCAGAAGGAAAGGGGCACCATATGGATTTTGGAGGCTGATTTTGCTTGAATGGTTTTTGGGCACCATTTTGTATTTGAAGAGACCCCTACAGTGGAAACCCTCAAAAAGTGACCCCATTTTGGAAACTACACCCTTCAAATAATATATTAAGGGAGTACTGAGCACTATGACCCTCTAGGCAGTTTAAGAAAATTGAAAACACTTGGCTGTTCAAATGAAAAGTTTAATTTCTTCCAATAAAATGTTGCTTTAGCCCCAAATTTTTCATTTTCACAAGGGGTAACTGTGACGAATACCAGACCTCGTGCCCGCTTGACGTCACCTACAGAGTGACATTACGCCCTCCAGAGGAGCAGGTAAGGTCAGCTTGGTACAGTTTACACAGACACCTCCTGTCCACGCAGGCACAGAGAGGCAACAAGCTGAGAGAGCCTTTTCACTGCTGCAGTGAACACAGCACTGTCTCAGCCCGGGTATCTGCCACCAGCTTCTCGTTTGATATAAGCCCAGTCCGCTAACGGGATTATATAGGGTGAGAAACCAACCGTAGTTTATAACTAGGCCAAAACACGGACGTGGGGATTTGTGATCGAGATACAATATAGCACAAGATTAAATTATATATTTAATCGCGTTAAGGGCACACTAGATATAACACAATATACACAGAGAATATATACAGTGGTCTGAGGTTACAGGTACAGGTTATATGGGTACAACAGGGTTAAGTAGAGTAAAAGTCAGTAACCGGGTAAGATGAAAGTTCCTTTGGGTTGTGAGGTGTTCTTTGCTGTAGTCAAATGAAGGGCAGTGATCTCAGCTAGTTCCTGGGTCCCCCTAAACACATTACACGATGTGACCCTTCTTCAGAGAGAGACACGCCCGCCTGCTTTATCCGGCCCCTTTAGCCGGCCACTCCCGGCCTTTGGGAGGGGTCCACCCCCCTCTGCTGGACTGGCTGCAAATGACCCACAAAACCCTTTAGGGTTTATAGCTCAAGTCCAGAAGATCACAGGGAGATGGTTCTGGGACCAACGGATCTGCCTGGGTTCCGGCTACAACTAGAGTCCAAACATGGTGCCGCTATTGGGTTTCTGTGGGGAGATATGGATATCTCCCTTCCCTGGCATGCCACCATCAAACAAAGCCTATGTGCATGTTCACCGTGGTCACCGGGACACAAATATGTATCCGGTTTGTGCCTGCGATGGCCGGGCGATTCATAATTCCTTATGAAATGTAGATGTCCGGGAGGTATCATTGATCTTGGGCAAGAGCTGAGATCCCCTGCTGGGGGTTTTCCTGCAGATTTGGTTACCTCCAAACTGGCTGGTTGAGGTGTGACATTATCCACCTGGGGCCTCCTTAAAGCCCGGACCCCTGGGGCTTTCTCCCTTGCCAGCTGACAATCAGATGGCTGGGGGGTGGGAACATACAATGCTGCCCAAAATTATTCATACCCCTTGCAAATTTTGACTTAGAGTTACTTTTATTCAACCAACAAGTAATTTTTTGATTGGAAATGACATAGGTGTCTCCCAAAAGATAATAAGTACAAGAGGCATTATTGTGAAGAAAAAAAAAATTCTTCTTCTTTGTCCAGATGAGCTTTTGCAAAGGCCAAGTGAGCTTTTGTGTGCCTGGTCTGCATCTGTGGAACCCAGCAGTGTGCAGTGTCCGTTGGATTGTTTGCCTTGAGACATTGCCACCAGCAAAGCCCAAATTCACCAGGATTCACCTTAGATTCTATTTCACCTCTCTAACTATCCTCCTGGCCAGCACAGGTGTCACTTTTGGCTTCCGACCACGTCCTCTGAGATATTCCACAGTGCGGAACATCTTGTATTTTTTGCTCAAAGGTAAATAAAAGCTGAGAAATGTTTTTTTTTCCCCACAAAAATGCCTCTTGTACATCGTCTTATTATCTTTTGGGAGACACCTATGTAATTTTCCATTTAAAAAAGTACTTGCTGGTTGAATAAAAGTAACTTTAAGTCAAAATTTGCCAGGGGTATGAATAATTATAGGCAGCACTGTATTTTGCATGTACACTGACTGTGTACAAGCCAAAAGGTGAATCAACTGACAATCAGGGCTGCCAATAAATAACAATCCATATTCCTCACAGTAACAGGAGAAAAAACACCCCATGATTTGTTTCCCATTTTCTCTTGAATACGGCAACATCCCATATATGGTGGTAAACTGCTATGGGGTCACATGGCAGGATTCAGAACGGAAGGAGCGCCATATGGCTTTTGCAGCGCAGATTTTGATGGATTGGTTTATGGGCGTCATTGGTTTTTATTTTTTGAGTGATTGTCTTATGTGGGGGCTCATTTTTTGTGGGATGAGGAGACATTTTCATTGGTATCATTTTGGGGTACATAAGACTTTTTGATTGCTTGGTATTACACTTTTTGTACGGCAAGGTGAAAAAAAAGCTCTTTTGGCGTAGTTTAAAAAAAAATCTTTTTTACAGTATTCACCTGAGGTGGCATATAATGTAATATTTTTTATAGAGCAGGTTGTTATGGACCCAGCGATACCCAATAAGTCTATTATTTATTTATTTTGTTAAGTTTTACCCAGTAAATGCATTTTTGAACAGAATGAAATCTTGTTTTTGTGTTGCCATTTTCTGACTGCCCAATTGTTTTTATTTTTTAAGCGATTATCTTAGGTAGGTAATTAAATAAGAGCAGAATACGGCGGCACTACCTCTACATCAGGTAGGCAAATTCAGCCCCGTCTTCTGGCTAAGCGCCAACAAATGCAGTGACTGAATCTTTGTGCGTGGTGCTCAGCATTAAGATAGAAAGCTAAATCGGATGCAACAATGTAGAGAAGGTAACAAAGCGGACATGCGGCACTCACCGAAGTAGCAAAAATGTATCTCTTTATTCTTCCTTCATTCAGGATGTTAGTACATGGGGTCTGGGGCGGACAACCTCTTGCAGATGCTCGGCGGCTACGGCCGTTTCGCGCGTACTATCGCGCTTCTTCTGGCCGCTATAGACGTCATTGCGCATTGTTGCGCTTTATAGAGGCGATGCCTCACAGCCGGAGACATCAGCAACAGCTGTGTGCCGCAGGTTAGTGACGTTAAAAACATACATGTGAAGAAAACAAACTACATATGCATCAATACCATAGGTTAAGTCAATCTTCATAGTGATATGAACATATTCACTGTACAGTAATGTTACTAATTTATGTAACATACAGGGCAATTGCTACATCAGAGAGGGTCCATCTCTTAAGGGGTCCCAAACACCTTTAATCTGACACGGCTCAATACAAATGGGTTTCCTAGTGTCTCACTCCGTATTCTTAGAGGAATACGGACATGTCATTCCTATCGTTCAGCCCCGCTTCTCCAGTGGCTCTGGTGAGTAGAATCCACCTTGCTTCCCTCTGCAGGAGCAGCCGGTGTCGATCCCCTCCCCTAGGGATGGGTCGAACCTGTTCCACTCCCGCAAAGGAAAGACAACGCGGGCGGCCGCCATGTGCGGCACTGATATGCTCAATCAAGCGGGGGCATCCCCTGCCTGAACGGATAGAATTGACATGTTCTCGTATTCGCTCGAACAGTGGATGAATAGTTTTGCCAATATAGAATCTCTTACATGGACAAAAAACAACGTAAACAACATAGGGTGTGCGGCACGTTATAAAATTCCGCACCACGTGTTTGACTCCTCCTATCTGTAACCACTTACTACACACATTTAGTGCACAGAAGGAACAATGTCCGCATTTATAGTTTCCTTTTGATTTTTTACTCATAAGCCAAGTCTCCACCTGTGATTTGAGAGTACACTATTGACCAACTTATTTTTATCATCATCATACTGTACTATCTCTTTAAACAGGCGCAGGCCTTTACTGGTCTGGTCAGGCGGCGAGGAGTTGTGACGCAAGTTTGTGGACTACCTTAACGCGCACAACAAGATGAACATGCAATTCACCCTCAATTACGGGGGTGAGTCGCTTGACTTTTTGGATGTGCGCGTCACAGTGAAGGATGGTGTATTACACACCACGGGCTTTCGCAAGCCCACAGCGACTAACTCGCTGCTTCACCAGACCAGCTTTCATCCGCCGTCGGTGAAGGAAGCCGTCCCATACAGACAATTTGTCCGTCTGAGGAGGATCAACGACACTGACGCCGGTTTTTACAGGCAGGCAAATGAGCTCAGTGCCCGGTTATTGGATCGGGGCTACCCGCCGGGAATAGTCTCAGCAGCCCTACGAAGGGCAGCCGCACTCGATCGGGACTCATTGCTGGTGGAGAGAGATAGAAGCATTGAACAACCTTGTTTTGCTTTCGCATTTAAATATAGCCCTGCTGCAGATATCATCAAGCGGGTTATAAATGAAAACTGGGATCTTTTAAAAGGTGATCCAGCTTTGAGCAACTTCTCCAGTCAGCGACCACTGGTCACATTTAGAAAGTGCACAACTTTAAAAGATAAATTGGTCAATAGTGTACTCCCCAAATCACAGGTGGAGACTTGGCTTATATGAGTAAAAAATCAAAAGGAAACTATAAGTGCGGACATTGTTCCTTCTGTGCACTAAATGTGTGTAGTAAGTGGTTACAGATAGGAGGAGTCAAACACGTGGTGCGGGATTTTATAATGTGCCGCACACCCTATGTTGTTTACGTTGTTTTTTGTCCATGTAAGAGATTCTATATTGGCAAAACTATTCGTCCTCTGTTCGAGCGAATACGAGAACATGTCAATTCTATCCGTTCAGGCAGGGGATGCCCCCGCTTGATTGAGCATATCAGGGCCGCACATGGCGGCCGCCCACGTTGTCTTTCCTTTGCGGGAGTGGAACAGGTTCGACCCATCCCTAGGGGAGGGGATCGACACCGGCTGCTCCTGCAGAGGGAAGCAAGGTGGATTCTACTCACCAGAGCCACTGGAGAAGCGGGGCTGAACGATAGGAATGACACTTCCATATTCCTCTAAGAATACGGAGTGAGACACTAGGAAACCCATTTGTATTGAGCCGTGTCAGATTAAAGGTGTTTGGGACCCCTTAAGAGATGGACCCTCTCTGATGTAGCAATTGCCCCTGTATGTTACATAAATTAGTAATTAGTAACAAGTACAGTGATGCGTAATATATGAATATGTTCATATCACTATGAAGATTGACTTAACCTATGGTATTGATGCATATCTAGTTTGTTTTCTTCACATGTATGTTTTTAACGTCACTAACCTGCGGCGCACAGCTGTTGCTGATGTCTCCGGCTGTGAGGCGTCGCCTCTATAAAGCGCAACAATGCGCAATGACGTCTATAGCGGCCAGAAGAAGCGCAATAGTACGCGCGAAACGGCCGTAGCCGCCGAGCATCTGCAAGAGGTTGTCCGCCCCAGACCCCATGTACTAACATCCTGAATGAAGGAAGAATAAAGAGATACATTTTTGCTACTTCGGTGAGTGCCACATGTCCACTTTGTTACCTTCTCTACATTATTGCATCCAATTATCTTAGGTAGGGGCTCATTTTTTGCGGGATGAGATGGCGGTTTTATTGGTACCATATTGGGGTACAGAAGACTTTTTAATCGCTTGGTATTACACTTTTTGTGAGGCAAAGTGACAAAAAATGGCTGTTTTGCCAAAGTTTTTCTTTTATTCTTTTTACAGAATTCACCTGAGGGGGGCATATAATGTGATATTTTTATAAAGCCGGTTGTTATGGAGGTGGAGATACCTAATATGTCTATAATTTTTATTTTTGTTAAGTTTTACAAAGTTAAATAATTTTTGAACAGAATAAAATCTTGTTTTTGTGTTGGCATTTTCTGAGAGCCATATTTTTTTTATATTTTTTGGGTAATTGTCTTAGGTAGGGGCTTATTTTTTGTAGGATGAAATGAAGGTTTGATTGGTACCATTTTGGGGTACATAAGACTTTTTGATCACTTGGTATTACACTTTTTGTGAGGCAAGGTGACCAGAAAATGGCTTTTTTGACAATGTTTTAATTTTAAATTTTTTCACTTATTTTAAACTTTTTTTTCCCATTTTTTCCCCACAACTTTTGAGGGTCTGATCCCCTTTATTATGCATTACAATACTTCTGTATTGTAATGCATTGGCTGTAAGTGTATTACCAGCGTAATACACTTACAACCTTCCTGCCTGTGAGATCCAGGGGGCTGGATCTCACAGGTTTACGTGGAAGGCAGCCACGATGCCTACAGAAGGCATTGGGCTGCCTTCCCTGCCATCGGGTCCCTGTCACAGCAGCGCAGAGACCCGATGGGAAAGAGTAGGGAGCTGCCTCCACACACGGCGGCCAGTGCTGACCGCGGCATAGTGAGGGTTAATGCGCTGGCATCTGTGTCCCCTGCAGCTGATCGGGCAGGCGCAGCTCCTGCACCTGCCCGATGAGCGCGCCGTAATACTACGGCGCTGGTCGGGAAGTCACGGGATCGGGTTAAAAACACTTGATTAAAAACTTAGAAATGGAACTTCCGGTTCCGGCGCTGAGATGCTAGCAGCGGAGTGAACGATCTCCGGCACCCGCCCGACTGCAGATCGTCCCCCCGCCTGATTTACCGGTGTGGGAAAGTCATATGTTCAGTGCCCACAGTTCCTAACCGGCCACAGAGCCCCTTACATGGAGCGATACCTCCTGAGAAGTGGGAGCCAGAAGATTATCACGTCCGGCAGCGAGGGAGACACCCTGGGCAAGATGGCGGAGTCGTGCCCGCCCTCACCAGAACCAAGGCCAGAGACGCAGGACAGGGGTGAATCTGCTGTGCAATAATTAGTCACCACTGTGGCGCATGGCATCGACTACAAGTCGCTAGCTATTGAGGTGGCCACTTATTTAGCTCCTGATATCAGGGACACACTGACAAAGACTCTGTCAGCGTCCCTGCAACAGCTTCATGAAGCCATAAATCAACATGATGCTAAGCTAGAGGAGCTGGAGCATAGAACCCAGTCTCTGGAAAGTGAAAATACTAAGTATGCACGCACCCTGAGCGAATTGTCCAAGCAAAATACGATACTTTTAGACAGGGTGGAAGACCTGGAAAATAGTTTGCGATGAAACAATCTGCGCCTCATCGGCTTACCAGAATCCGTAAAGCCGCAGGAATTATGTGAATTGGATCTCCCCCGGGCTCTGGGACTGGAGGGGCATCATAAGGTAGAACGAGCGCATAGAATTGACCCCTTGGAGGAGTCACATTTGAGGAGGCCTGGCGGGTCACGCAGTGCTCCTCTCAGACCGTGCCAAGTGATAATGAAATTCCTGGACTTCTGTTATAAGGAAGCTATACTTAAGGCATTCAGAACCAGGAAAGGCCCCCTTAAGCTATTAGGCCATAATATCTTACGATTTGAAGACTATTCTGCAGCAGTGGCGAGGAAAAAGAGGGAGTTTAGTCAAGTCTGCTATCTGCTGCGTAAGAGGCAAATCAAATTTCAACTTATGTACCCGGCAAAATTACGTGTTACCCATGCAGATGGATCCACTATCATATTTCACGAGCCTTCAGCGGCGGAAGAGCTGATGGACACTTTACAGAACCGTCGGCAGGAGAGGGATACAGAGCAGAGAAAGAGATGCGAATCACCACGTCAAGAAAGAACAGACGGAGAACGGCCAAGGAGGAACTCACAAGAACCAGGCCAAGAATGCCGTGACAGAGATCGGGGAATTGGAACAAGCGGTAGGCGGTCTCCCAGGTGGGATGAGCCGTCGTACCCGAGGAGGTGACTGATTTACCGACAATATGTGCCATGGTGAGGCACGTACATTCCTTAACAATTATGAGGAACTTGATGTTACGGGTGCGCTTCTAGTTGAAGAGAGGTTCACCCTTTAGTGCTGGAGATACGGAGAGAGGGGTATTGCTAAATGACACTGTTGGGGGCTATATGCTCCTGTTATTACCAGTTCATTACTGTGTTTCGTAGACATTTTATTTTATTTTTTATTTTTTTTACATTGTCCCTCGGGTTGAGAGGCTGTTGGGTTAGCAGTTTTATGGTTTAGGAAGGAGGGTGGAAGCCGCAACCCAGAAAAAAGGAAGTTTCAGTAGCATAATTACAGTTAGTGGCTGCTCAAACTGTTAGGGAAAGGGAATTGGGGTGGTAGGGTGGGAGTGGTTAAGTAAAAGGTTGGGAGCTTGCTAGTTCATACTTTTTGTCCTCTCTGGATGTTTTTTTTACATCTCGGCTACTAGGGAAAATTTTAGTGAAGTAAGACATGAAAATTATATCATGGAATATAAAGGGCCTGAAGTCGCCACACAAAAGATGGATGATTCTTAGGCATCTAAAGAAACTCAAACCCAATGTTGTTCTCCTCCAGGAAACTTACCTGGGTGAGAATGACTTCGACAGGATGAAGAGGTTATGGGTGGGTACTGTGCTGGGCTCCCCCTCATATAACAGGAAAGCGGGTGTACTAACTCTGATTAATAAACAACTTAATTGTACCGTTGTAGGACATACCGCTGATAAAATGGGCAGATGGGTGCAAGTGCTTATACAGGTCCAGGACACACAGTACAGTATTTACAATGTATATGGCCCGAACACGAATAATGGCACGTTCTTGAGGGACTTGGAAATGATGGTGTTGGGAGACGCATGTCAGCACAAGATCATAGGAGGTGACTTTAATTCAGTGGTCAGAGGGGCGGAGGATAGAAGACGAGAAGGCGACAGGGTAGGAATTGATGGCCCGCACGACAACATGCTCCAACCACTAATGGAGGGAGCAGGTCTGATGGACCCATGGCGCCAACTCCATCCGGATGATCGTAGCTACACATTCTACTCGAACCCACAATCCTCATGGTCACAGATTGATTACATACTCCTGTCTCACTCTTTATCACATAGGGTAGTGGGGGCAGAGATTGGTGATATTGTTATATCAGACCACGCGCCGGTATCTGTGGATTTGCTGGAGACTTACCCTAGGAGGTCAGATTACATCTGGCGCTTCCCTTCTCATTTATGTGCAAGAGAGGAATTTCTAGATAAACTAGTTATATGGTGGGAGGAATTTAGGTCTGATAATGAGGCTCATTTAGACGATCCAAAGTTATTTTGGAATGCTTCAAAAGCAGTTCTGAGGGGAAAAATTATGGGGTATGTGAGTAACTTCAAGAAGAAAACCTAACAATCCTTCAATCAAACAAGCCAGAAAGTGCGGGATGCTTATTCCATTTTTAGGAGTGATCCATCTGAAACAAATAAACAGAGGTGGGTGGTGGAGCGTCAGGCATTTGAAAATTGTGTGAAAGAAAAAGAGTCATTAAAACAGTCAGAAATGGAAGCGAGACTGTTCAAATACGGTAACAAGTCGGGGAAGCTATTAGCAAACCTAGTAAAAGGGATCCCAGTATATTGCTTGATTGAAAGACGCTGAAGGTAACTTAAGTCATGATGACCCTGCAGTAATCAATTCTATAGTGGGAACATACTATGAGGCATTGTATAAAGATGAGGCACAATGTGATTTGACAGACACTATTTTTGAATGCAAGCATTTCCCTGCAGGAACTACAGGGGGCCATTAAACACCTAGGTAACTCTAAAGCCCCAGGACCGGATGGATTCACTGGGGAATCCTTCAAGGCTCTTCGTGCCCAAATATCCCCTGTTCTGCTGGGATTGTTTAATGGTGTCCTCCAGGACCGTATGTCATTGGAAATGAGACTATTTCATATATTAAGCTGTTGCCCAAACCAGGGAAGGACCCTTTGGCACCGGGTTCATACAGGCCCATTTCCCTGATAAATGTGGATGCGAAATTGATGGCCAAGATTGTTGCAGATCGCTTGGCTACGTTATTGCCTCAGCTAATAGGACATGAACAGGTAGGGTTCATCCAAGGCAGGTCCGCAGTAACGAATATAAGGTCTGTTCTGACGGTTCTGGACAGGGTGTAACATCTGACAGTGAGGGGCGAGCTCTCAGCCATGCTCACCCTAGACGCTGAGAAGGCATTTAATAATGTACGGTGGGCATGGATGAGGGCAGTGCTGGACAAGATGGGCTTCACTGGAGCTTTTAGGACATATTTATCCCAGATGTACCATAACCCGAAGGCAAGGGTCTATACTCAGGGCTTCCTATCTAAACCCTTCAATCTTCAGAAGGGAACCCGTCAGGGATGCCCCCTATCTCCCCTTTTATTTAATTTAGCCCTGGAGCCACTAGCTAGAGAATTGTGTGGTTCCAATGTCTTTGAGGGTATCAAGGTTTGGGGGTCTCAGGTAAAAGCGTCATTGTTCGCAGATAATATAATCTTATTTTTGGCCCGCCTGAAACAACATCTAGGGAGAGTGATGGAGCTTTTGAGTGATTTTGGAAGATATTCGGGGTACTCGGTAAACAGGTTCAAGTGTGAATTGCTTCCTTTGGCACAGGGCGATGATGGGGCCTATATCGGCTCTATGGGATTTGGTATTGCTAAACCGTCGACACAACTTACATAACTGGGGATTAAAATAGGAAAATCACTGCATTCCATATATAGATTGAATTACCCACCATTGTTCTCTAAAATTAAAAGGGACCTTGACAGATGGAGGAATTTACCCCTTTCCCTGATGGGGCGTTGTCATTTGATCCAAATGATGGGGGCGGCGAAGCTGATGTACCCAATTCAAACTATACCATTACTTCTACGTCACGCAGATATTGCAGACCTAGAAAAAAAGTTTACACATTTCCTCAGGGGGGGAGGAAGGCGAGAATCGCATTAAAGAAGCTGAAACTTAAGAAGGAACAGGGAGGACTTAATTTCCCAGATCTAAGGGGATACAATTTAGCTAGCCTTAGCAGACATACATTAGATTGGGCAAACCTGACGTTGTTTTATTCTAATTTGCGCATAGAACGCCAGCTGGCGTCACCTTGGAACTTGATGGCCCTCTTACATACTAGGATATCAAAACTCCCGCCTATAGCAAGGTGGTCGCTGATACTCTGAGATACAATCATTACTTGGAAAAATGTGAGAAATCTTTTTGGCCTCCCTTATCAGTTTTCTAAACACCTACCACTACAGGGTAATCCTAACTTCCCCACTGGACACAGTAACAAGTCTTTCCAGTCCTGGGCGACTAAGGGAGTGACTAAGATAGGAGATCTGCTACATGAAAGTGAGGCTAGATGGGCTTCACCGAGTGAATTAGAGGAGAAATGGAACTTACAGAGACCAGTGCTGTTAACTTATTTACAGGTACAAAGCTATGTAAAGGGCTTAATAAGGGACTTAACTACTGAATGGCAGCAGAACAAGTTTGACTCATTTCTGGGGCATAAGAATAAGATGTCTATCTCAGTGATATTGTCATGCCCTACTCAGGCTATGTGCGGAGGTCTGCCAGATTAGCAGCACGTGTCTAGCCTTTTGTTTTGTTTTGGAGTCAAGCTAGATCCGCCTCCCTTCAGGTGCACTGGGTGGGGTCGTTGGTTTCAGTTTAAATCACACCCACTCCCAGTGTTCCCTGCGGGTTATAGCTTCTGTCTGCCTCTGTGTATGCAAGGAAGGAAGGATTGGCTGTTCCTGCTCAGAAAGATAAGTTGGTTTTTTGTTCTCTTGTGGTTTGCTTTCTAGGCTGTTAGAGAGACGCCTGCCCCTCCAGGTTCTGAGGGAGCAGGCTGCCTCTATTCCCCTTTCACCATCTTAGGGTTTTTAGGGTATTTTCAGCCCAGGCACGAGGACACATTATTCCAACCTTGAGGGTCTGAATGTGGGCATAGCAGTATAGTGAGAGCTGGTAGGGATTTGCCAGGAGGTGACCTTAATCCCCAGCTTCTCGTCTAGAAACTTGTTTGTTCATCTTTCTGTGTATCTTATACTCTGTCCGCCGTGACATTATAACCCGCCAATACTTTGGCTGCCATTGCTCAGCGGTTTTGAGATGGAGTCAATTGATGCGCTAGTTGATCGCATGCAGGGATTATCCCTAGAGGTTGGGGATCTGCATAATTCGGTCACACGGTGTCAGAATGCTCTGGCATCAGGTGTAAGTCAAATTTATGGGGAACCTAAAGTCGCTCTCCCTGATAGATTTGCAGGGGGTGTGGATGACTTTATCCGCTTTAAAGAATCATGCAAGTTGTATTTTCGGCTGCGTCCATCTTCATCTGGTGATGAGAGTCAGAGGGTTGGTATAATCATTTCTCTGCTTAAAGTGGACGCACAATCCTGGGCCTTTTCTCTGCCGCCCGGTTCTCTGGCCCTCCGGTCGGTGGAAGAATTTTTTAAAGCCTTGGGATTAATATATGATGATCCAGATCGGGTCTCGATGGCGGAATCTAAATTGCGCAATTTATTACAAGGTGAACATACTGCAGAGGCTTATTGCGTTGAGTTTAGGAGATGGGCTACCGAGTCAGAGTGGAATGACCCAGCGTTACGTAGTCAGTTTTGTCAGGGGTTATCTGAGAGATTGAAGGATGCCCTTGCCTTTCACTAGTATCCGGATTCTTTGGAGAATGCTATGTCTTTGGCAGTACGGTTAGATAGACGTATTAGAGAGAGGTGTAAAGCTCCCTCCGCGCAAGGGATCCCTCCTGTGAGTGGTGTCGTCTCACCTGTTCCCCAGGGTGATATTACATGTAACTCTGTGGTAGGGGAGGAACCCATGCAGCTGGGTCAGGTATCTTTCCGTTCTGGTAGTAGAGACTTTAGGAGGTTGCATAAACTTTGTTATTACTGTGGAAAAAGTGGTCATTTTATTTTTTCTTGTCCTTTTGTTAAACCGCATGTTGATGAGAAAGAATCACAAAGAGGTTTACTTAAAGAGAAAAAGAAAACATGCCTGACTCTTGGTAGTGTGAATGCAGTGGTGGAGCAAGCAGGTATGCAAGCTCCCTGTAGTACTCGTTTTCTCCTTCCAGCTATGGTGGCGCTATACTCAAGATTTTTTTGTTGTTGAAGTATTCATTGACTATGGTGCTGGGGTAAACCTTATTGATTTTCTTTTTCTTCAAAATCTGGGTCTAAATACTTGCACTTTAGAAAGAGAGATTCCGGTTTTTCCAATTGATTCCCCTCTTTCTCAAATGAGTCTCACTCATATTGCTCATGGTATTCTGTTAAGGGTGGGTGATTCACATGTTGAGATTATGTCTTGTTTTGTCATGAAGGACTTGCCCGCTCCTATAGTCTTAGGGTTACCGTGGTTGACAAAACATAACCCAATTATAGATTGGCAAGCAAGACAGATCATTGGTTGGAGCAAGTTTTGTTCGGATAATTGTCTTGGCACATCTATCTCTGGTGTGTCTACTACGGCTCTACCTCTGTATCTCTCAGATTTTGCGGATGTCTTTTCGGAGGGTGGGGCTCAGGAATTGTCCCCTCATCGTGACTATGATTGTCTAGTTAATCTCATCCCAGGGGCTAAGTTGCCAAAGTCTCGGCTTTACAATCTTTCTCAACCTGAAAGAGAGGTCATGCGGAAGTATATTGCCGAGAGTTTGGCAAAAGGTTTTATTAGGCCATCTAAGTCTCCAGTGGCAGTGGGTTTATTCTTTGTAAAGAAAAAGGATGGATCGCTGAGACCTTGTTTGGATTTCCGGGAATTGAACCGTATTACGGTCTGTGATCCGTATCCCCTTCCTTTGATCTCCGATTTTTTTTAATCAGATTGTTGGAGCCAAGGTGTTCTCCAAGTTGGATTTAAGAGGGGCCTACAATCTGATCAGAATCAAGGAGGGGGATGAGTGAAAAACGGCCTTACACACGCATGAGGGTCATTTCGAGAACCTGGTTATACCTTTTGGGTTAACGAACGCGCCAGCGGTATTTCAGCGATTCGTCAATGACATTTTCCATCATTTTGTGGGGAGGTTCGTGGTAGTTTACTTGGATGACATTTTAATTTACTCTCCTGATCTGAAGACCCATCAGGATCATGTGAGACAGGTTTTGACGATCCTTCGGGAGAATAAATTATATGCCAAATTGGAGAAATGTGTGTTTTCTGTGCAGGAGATTCAGTTTCTGGGATATCTGCTTTCTGACTCTGGTTTTCACATGGACCCCAAAAAAGGTCCGGGCGGTTCTGGAATGGGACCGACCGGAGAATCAGAAAGCTTTGATGCGGTTTTTGGGGTTTACTAATTATTACAGAAAATTTATTTTGAACTATTCTACCATTGTAAGACCCCTGACCGATATGACTAAGAAGGGCGCCGATGTCTCTGTCTGGTCGGATGAGGCATTGCAGGCCTTTTCGACTATTAAGGAATGTTTTGCGTCTGCTCCCATTCTGGTGCAGCCCGATGTGTCTCTGCCATTCATGGTGGAGGTTGATGCTTTAGAGGTGGGGCTTGGAGCAGTGCTGTCGCAGGGTACATCTCCTGGCAAATGGGTTCCATGTGCTTTTTTTTCCAAGAAGCTCTCGGTCGCCGAGAGGAATTATGATGTAGGAGATAGAGAATTGCTAGCCATCAAATTGGCCTTTGAGGAATGGCATCACTGGTTGGAGGGGGCATCTCACCCCGTTACAATATATACAGATCATAAGAATTTGGCTTACCTTCAATCTGCCAAGCGTCTGAACCCTAGATAGGCCAGATGGTCGCTGTTTTTTTACCAGGTTCAATTATGTGGTTACTTTTCGCCCGGGGGTTAAAAACGTTAAGCCAGATGCGTTGTCTCGCAGTTTTCCTGGGGGATGTGATTCAGAGGACCCTGCTCCGATTTTGTCCGATGGCGTGGTGGTCTCCGCTCTGTACCCCGAATTGGAGATGGAGGTGTTGGAAGCCCAGGAGGGGGCTCCTGGTTCTTGTCCCCCAGGGAGGTTGTTTGTTCCTGACGGACTGCGATACAAGGTATTCAAGGAACATCACGATACTGTCCTTGCTGGACATCCTGGTGGTAAGTCCACCTTTGATCTTATGTCCCGGAGGTTCTGGTGGCCCGGGTTACGTAAGAGTGTTGAGGATTACGTGGCAGCTTGTGAAACCTGTGCACGGTCAAAGGTTGCTCATACTCGACCTGCTGGTTCACTTCTTCCTTTGTCTATTCCGTCTCGTCCTTGGACGCACTTGTCTATGGACTTTATTACGGATCTGCCGAGTTCCTCCGGGAAGACAGTAATTTTGGTGGTTGTTGACCGTTTTAGTAAAATGGCTCACTTTATATCGTTAGCTAGTCTGCCCAATGCCAAGACCCTTGCGCAGATTTTTGTGGATAATATCGTGAAATTGCATGGCATTCCTTCGGATGTGGTTTCTGATAGGGGCACACAGTTTGTCTCCAGGTTTTGGAGGGCGTTCTGCTCTCGGCTTGGCATTCAACTTTCGTTCTCTTCGGCTTTTCATCCGCAGTCGAATGGACAGACAGAGCGTACTAATCAAAACCTGGAGACCTACTTGAGGTGTTTTGTGGCTGAGAGTCAGGAGGACTGGTCCTCATTCTTGTCCCTAGCAGAGTTTGCTTTGAATAACCGTAGGCAGGAGTCCACGGGTAAGTCGCCATTTTTTGGCGCATAAGGTTTTCATCCTCAGTTTGGTACCTTTTCTGGGACTAGTTCCTCTGGGATGCCAGAGGAGGAGAGATTTTCTTCTGCCTTGTCTTCTATCTGGCGGAGGATCGAAATGAATTTGGAGAAGATGGGTGAGAGGTATAAGCGAATGGCTGACAAGAGACATATGACTGGTCCGGACCTGTGTGTGGGTGATCTGGTGTGGTTGTCTACTAAAAATATTAAACTGAGAGTGCCATCTTGGAAACTGGGTCCAAGATTTATTGGACCGTACAGAATATCTGCGGTGGTCAATCCAGTAGCGTTTCGACTGGATCTTCCGCAGACTTGGAGGATCCATGATGTGTTCCACAGGTCTTTACTGAAAAAATATGTGAAACCGGTGGAACCATCGCCATTGCCTCCTCCTTCTGTTCTTGTTGATGGAAATTTAGAGTTCGAGATCTCCAGGGTTCTTGACTCAAGAGTTCTTTGGGGTTCCCTTCAGTACCTGGTACACTGGAGGGGATACGGCCCTGAGGAAAGGATGTGGGTTCCGGCTCTAGATGTTAGTGCCAGCCGACTGGTGAAGGCTTTTCACAGATCCCACCCGGATAAGGTCGGGCCGGGGTGTCCGGAGGTCACCCGTAGAAGGGGGGTACTGTCATGCCCTGCTCAGGCTATGTGCGGAGGTCTGCCATATTAGCAGCACGTGTCTAGCCTTTTGTTTTGTTTTGGAGACAAGCTAGATCCGCCTCCCTTCAGGTGCACTGGGTGGGGTCATTGGTTTCAGTTTAAATCACACCCACTCGCAGTGTTCCCTGCGGGTTATAGCTTCTGTCTGGCTCTATGTATGCAAGGAAGGAAGGATTGGCTGTTCCTGCTCAGAAAGATAAGTTGGTTTTTTGTTCTCTTGTGGTTTGCTTTCTAGGCTGTTAGAGAGACGCCTGTCCCTCCAGGTTCTGAGGGAGCAGGCTGCCTCTATTCCCCTTTCACCATATTAGGGTTTTTAGGGTATTTTCAGCCCAGGCACGAGGACATATTATTCCCACCTTAAGGGTCTGAATGTGGGCATAGTAGTATAGGGAGAGCTGGTAGGGATTTGCCAGGAGGTGACCTTGATCCCCAGCTTCTCGCCTAGAAACTTGTTTGTTCATCTTTCTGTGTATCTTATACCCTGTCCGCCGTGACAGATATATAACATACTTAGAGCTACCTGGGAGGATACCATTTCTGAGACTCTATACAAAAAATGGGGAACTCAACTGGGGGTGACGGAGATTGAGACAGTCGCTCTCTTAGGTATCCAGGGAGTGTATAAAGCAATCACTAATGAGCAGATGAGAGGAACCCAGTTCAAGATTCTCCATCGGGCGATATATGGGTTTGACTTGCCATCATCATCGACAGTTAGACCTGATAGGCTTACCGCTTGTCCTAAATGTGATACTCCAGGGACGGATTTATTCCACGGTCTTTGGGCATGTCCTAGATTGGGCGGATTTTGGTTTCAAGTTTCTCTAATCCTGAAACGACTCGGTAATCGACAGTCTGAACTAACACTATTATTAGTAATATTACAGGCAGAAGCAAGAGGGACGTCAGAAAATGAAGGGGTAGTGAGGAAAATACATTGTCTGTACTTGAACATAAGTGTCACGGCGGGCGTGCACTCAGTCTAACAGATAACGCACCAACCAGGCTCTGGGCGAGAGACAGGGGAAGGGTCAACTCCTAACTAATCCCTGACCTCTTTCCGTGCACTGCTCAGCCCACCTACAGACCTTTAAGGTAGGTATGAGGTGTCCCCGTGCCTGGGCTGACAAAACCCTGAATTCCCTGAGATGGTGAAGTGGGGGAATAGGAGCAGCCTGCTCGCACAGAACCTGGATGGGATAGATGACACAAAACAACCAAACTAGAAATGACACTTATCTTCCTGAGCTGGAACAGACAGTCAACCTTCCTTCCTAGCTTCCAAGACCACAATGATTAGTATAATCCGCCCAGAGCACTGGGCTGGTGTACTATTTAAACTAATGACCCCACCCAGTGCACTTGATGAGAGGCGGATCCAGCACGCTCCAAAACAAACACTAAACTCGTGCTGCTATCCTGGCCGACCTCCGCACATCGTCAGAGTGGGGCATGACAGTACCCCCCCTTCTACGGGTGACCCCGGACCAACCTTATCCGGATGGGACCTATGAAAGGCCCTCACCAGTCGGCTGGCGTTGACATCCGACGCCGGAACCCACATCCTCTCCTCAGGACCTTATCCCCTCCAGTGCACCAGGTACTGAAGGGAACCCCGAAGAACTCTCGAGTCGAGAATCCTGGAGATCTCAAACTCCAAGTTTCCCTCGACTAGAACAGGAGGAGGAGGCAATTGCGATGGTTCCACCGGTCTCACATATTTTTTTAGTAAAGACCTGTGGAACACATCATGGATCCTCCAAGTCTGCGGAAGATCCAGCCGAAACGCCACAGGATTGATCACCGCAGAAATTTTATACGGACCAATAAATCTTGGACCCAGTTTCCAAGATGGCACTCTCAATTTGATATTCTTAGTGGACAACCACACCAGATCAACCACACACAGGTCCGGACCAGTCATACGTCTCTTGTCAGCCATTCGTTTATACCTCTCACTCATCCTCTCCAAATTCCCTTGAATCCGCCGCCAGATAGAGGATAAGGCAGAAGAGAATCTCTCCTCCTCTGGCATCCCAGAGGAACCAGACCCAGAAAAGGTACCAAACTGAGGATGGAAACCGTATGCACCAAAAAATGGTGACTTACCCGTGGACTCCTGCCTACGGTTATTCAACGCAAATTCTGCTAAGGACAAGAATGAGGACCAGTCCTCCTGATTCTCAGCCACAAAACACCTCAAGTAGGTCTCCAGGTTTTGATTAGTACGCTCCGTCTGACTATTCGACTGCGGATGAAAAGCCGAAGAGAATGAAAGTTGAATGCCAAGCCAAGAGCAGAACACCCTCCAAAACTTGGAGACAAACTGCGTGCCCCCTATCAGAGACCACATCCATGCAATTTCACAATATTATCCACAAAAATCTGCGCAAGAGTCTTAGCGTTAGGCAGACTCGTTAGTGGTATAAAGTGAGCCATTTTACTGAAACGGTCAACTACCACCAAAATCACTGTTCTCCCGGAGGAACTCGGCAGATCCGTAATAAAGTCCATAGACAAATGCGTCCAAGGACGAGATGGAATAGACAATGGAAGAAGTGAACCAGGCGGTCGAGTATGAGCAACCTTTGACCGAGCGCAGGTTTCACAAGCTGTCACGTAATTCTCAATGCTCTTACGTAACCCTGGCCACCAGAACCTCCGGGATACCAGATCACAGGTGGACTTACCACTAGGATGTCCAGCGAGAACAGTATTGTGATGTTCCTTGAACACCTTGTATCGTAGGCCTTCAGGAACAAACAACCTCCCTGGGGGACAAGAACCAGGAGCCCCCTCCTGGGCTCCCAACACCTCCAACTCCAATTCAGGGTACAGAGCGGAGACCACCACCCCATCCGCCAAAATCGGCGCCGGATCGTCTGAATCACCTCCCCCAGGAAAGCTGCGAGACAAGGCATCTGCCTTGACGTTCTTGACCCCTGGGCGAAAGGTAACCACGAAATTGAACCTGGTAAAAAACAGTGACCATCTGGCCTGCCTAGCGTTCAGACGGTCAGTATACACCGTAACGGGGTGAGACGCCCCCTCTAGCCAGTGACGCCATTCCTCAAAGGCCAACTTGATAGCCAACAACTCTCTATCTCCAACATCATAATTCCTCTCGGCGACCGAGAGCTTCTTGGAGAAGAAGGCACACGGGACCCACTTGCCAGGAGATGAACCCTGTGACAGCACCGCCCCAACCCCCACCTCTGATGCATCAACCTCCACTACGAATGGCTGAGACACATCCGGCTGCACCAGAATGGGAGCAGACGCAAAACGCTCCTTAACAGCCGAAAAGGCCTGCAATGCCTCATCCGACCAGACAGAGACATCGGCGCCCGCCTTGGTCATATCAGTAAGAGGTTTTACTAGGGTAGAATAATTCAAAATAAATTTTCTATAATAATTCGTAAACCCCAAGAACCGCATCAAAGCTTTCTGATTCTCTGGTCGGTCCCACTCCAGAACCGCCCGGACCTTTTCGGGGTCCATACGAAAACCGGAATCAGAAAGCATGTGTCCCAAGAACGGAAGCTCTTGCACCGCAAACAAACATTTCTCCAATTTGGCATATAACTTATTCTCCCGAAGGATCGTCAAAGCCTGTCTCACATGATCCTGATGGGTCTTCAGATCAGGAGAATAAATTAAAATGTCATCCAGGTAAACTACTATGAACCTCCCCACCAAGTGATGAAAAATGTCATTGACAAATCGCTGAAATACTGCTGGTGCGTTCGTCAACCCAAAAGGCATCACCAGGTTCTCAAAATGACCCTCGTGCGTATTGAAAGCCGTTTTCCACTCATCCCCCTCCTTGATCCGGATCAGATTGTAGGCTCCTCTCAAATCCATCTTGGAGAACACCTTGGCTCCAACAATCTGATCAAAAAGATCAGAGATCAAAGGCAGGGGATATGGATCCCGGACTGTAATACAGTTCAATTCCCAGAAATCCAAACACGGTCTCAGTGATCCATCTTTTTTCTTCACAAAGAACAAACCTACTGCCACTGGAGACTTAGATGGTCTAATATGACCCTTTGCCAAACTCTCGGTGACATACTTTCGCATGACCTCTCTTTCGGGTTGAGAGAGGTTGTAAAGCCGGGACTTTGGCAACTTAGCCCCAGGAATGAGATTAACTGGACAATCATAGTCTCGATGAGGGGGCAATTCCTGAGCCCCACCCTCCGAAAAGACATCCGCAAAATCCGAGAGATACTGAGGTAAAGCCGTAATGGACACACCAGAGATAGATGTGCCAAGACAATTATCCGAACAAAACTCGCTCCAACCAATGATTTGTTTCGCTTGCCAGTCTATAATTGGGTTATGTCTAGTCAACCATGGCAACCCCAAAACTATAGGAGCTGGCAAATCCTTCATGACAAAACAAGAAATAATTTCAGCATGTGAATCACCCACCCTTAAGTGAATGCCATGAACAATGTGCGTAAGGCTCCTTTGAGAAAGAGGGGAAGAATCAATTGCAAAAACACGAATCTCGTTCTCTAACGTGCAAGTACTTAGTCCCAGGCCTTGAAGAAAAAGAAAGTCAATTAGGTTTACCCCAGCACCACAGTCAAGGAATACATCAACAAACACATTTTTTTACTCTAGCACCACCATAGCTGAAAGGAGAAAACGGGAACTGCAGGGAGCTTGCATACCTGTCTGCTCCACCACACCATTCATACTACCAAGTGTGAGGGAAGTTTTTTTTTCTTTTTTCTTTTTCTCTTCCACCTGTGATTTAACATAAGGACAAGAAAAAACAAAATGACCCCTCTTTCCACAATAGTAACATAGATTGTGTACTTTTCTAAAGTCTCTACTATCAGAATGGCAAGATATCTGACCTAACTGCATGGGTTCCTCCCCTACCCCAGAGTAATAAGTAATATCACCCTGGGCAGTAGGAGAAACAAAACCACACGCAGGAGGGATGCCCTGCACGGAGGGACCCTTACACCTCTCTCTGATACGTCTATCCAACCGTATTGCCAAAGACATTGCATTCTCTAAAGTATCCGGGTACTCATGAAAAGCCAAGGCATCCTTCAACCTTTCAGATAACCCCTGACAAAACTGACTACGTTACGCGGGGTCGTTCCACCCCGACTCAGTAGCCCACCTCCTAAACTCTGTGCAGTAACTCTCTGCAGTATGTTTACCCTGTAGTAAGTTACGCAATTTCGATTCTGCCATTGAGACCCGATCAGGGTCATCGTAAATCAATCCCAGGGCTTTGAAAAATTCCTCCACCGACCGGAGAGCCAGAGAACCGGGCGGTAGAGGATTGTGCGTCCCCTTTAAGCAAAGACAGGATGATACCAACCCTCTGATCTTCATTACCTGTTCAAAATGGACACAGACAAAGGTACAATTTGCATGACTCTTTAAAGCGGAAAAAATCATCCGTACCCCCTGTAAATTTCTCGGGAAGAGCGACTTTAGGCTCCCCACCAATTTGACCTGTACCTGATGCCAGAACCCTCTGACACTGTGTGACCGAACTACGCAGATCCGCAACCTCTAGGGATAAACCCTGCATGCGGTCAACCAGTGCATCAATTGACGCCATCACAAAAGTGCTGAGTGATGGCAGTCACAGTATGGCGGATTATAATGTCACGGCGGGCGTGCACTCAGTCTAACAGATAACGCACCAACCAGGTTCTGGGCGAGAGACAGGGGAAGGGTCACCTCCTAACTAATCCCTGACCTCTTTCCCTGCACTGCTCAGCCCACCTACAGACCTTTAAGGTAGGTATGAGGTGTCCCCGTGCCTGGGCTGACAAAACCCTGAATTCCCTGAGATAGTGAAGTGGGGAAATAGGAGCAGCCTGCTCGCACATAACCTGGATGGGATAGATGACACAAAACAACCAAACTAGAAATGACACTTATCTTCCTGAGCTGCAACAGACAGCCAACCTTCCTTCCTAGCTTCCAAGACCAAAATGATTAGTATAATCCGCCCAGAGCACTGGGCTGGTGTACTATTTAAACGAATGACCCCACCCAGAGCACTTGATGAGAGGCGGATCCAGCACGGCTCCAAAACAAACACTGAACTCGTGCTGCTATCCTGGCCGACCTCCGCACATCATCAGAGTGGGGCATGACAATAAGATATTGCTGGAAGCAAAAAGATGCATCTTGACATTGTGGTTGTCAGCAGACATCCCCAGCACTGAAATGCTGCTGAGTCGAATCAAGCGCATGTTTCAGCTAGAATGACGTGATGCCATCACCAGAAAAGAAATACTGGGGAAAAAAATATATAAAACATGGAGGGTATTTATCCTGCATTATGTCTCTAAATCAGAATATTTCACACTGATGGATCCCTTTAAACTCACAGCATGGTACCTACAAGAAGATTTGAAGGGCCGGTTGGGTGACCTGAAAGTTTGAATATGATGTTATACAAGGTTATTGGAGCTGACTGGGATACCCCAGAGAAAGGGGTAGTTCGGATATGGTGAGTGGTCGAGATGTTCAGAGAGGACAAAAGAGGAAGGGGAGGGGGAGCATGGAGGGGAGAGGGCTAGGGTTAGAAGGGAAATAAAATGAAAAATATATGCTTGGCTATGACAAGATTGAATCCAGTGCAAATTGTGATTTGATTTATTGGGTACATCGTTTATAATGCTGATATATTATTGTATTGTCTTTTGTCATGGCAATAAAAATTCTGGTTAAAAAAAACCCAACATAGATATGTGGACACTTAGCCATCATGGATCCCACTGCAGCAGATAGTTCTCGGCGTGATAATTAACTTACTGGGCGTGCGCGAGAAATGCACACATTTCGCGTAGTAATCAACGAACTGCGCATGCGTGAATGACGTGCACACTTCTGCCTCCCAGATGGAGCGCATTGATGGAGCGCACACGTGACCATCCTATCCGGTCAGATATGGAGCAGAGTCATCTGACTGGATATGATGGTCATGTGTGCACTCCACCGATGCGCTCCATATATATATATATATATATATATATATATATATACCCATATTTTTTGCTTTATAAGACACACCTGATAAGACGCACCTAGGTTTTTGAGGAGGAAAATAAGAAAAAAAATATTTGGAACCAAAAAGTGTGCTTTTGGTGGGTTTTGAACTAATGGTGGTCTGTGGATGACACTGTTATGGGGGGATCTGTTGCTGATGCATTGTTATGAGGCATCTGTGGATGACACTGTTATGGGGGATCTGTGGATGATGCACTGTTATGGGGGATCTGTGGATGACGCACTGTTATGGAGGATCTGTGCATGACGCACTCTTATGGGGGATCTGTAGATGATGTACAGTTATGGGGGATCTGTGGATGACACTGTTATGGGGGATCTGTGGATGACGCACTGTTATGGGGGATCTGTGGATGACGCACTGTTATGGGGGATCTGTAGATGACGCACTGTTATGGGGGATCTGTGGATGACACTGTTATGGGGGATCTGTGGATGACGCACTGTTATGGGGGATCTGTAGATAACGCACTGTTATGGGGGATCTGTGGATGACACTGTTATGGGGATCTGTGGATGACGAACTGTTATGGGGATATTTGTGGATGACGCACTGTTATGGGGGATATTTGGATGACACTGTTATGGGGGGATGTGTGGATAAAACTGTTATGGGGGCATGTGTGGATGACACACATATAGCATCTTATGCTGGTCCCTCTCGTTGGCCCTATGTGTCACAGTATTACATTATTAATGTGTCCCCTCATGTCCACTCCACTGATGCGCTCCATATATATATATATATATATATATATATACCCATATTTTTTGCTTTATAAGACACACCTGATAAGACGCACCTAGGTTTTTGAGGAGGAAAATAAGAAAAAAAATATTTGGAACCAAAAAGTGTGCTTTTGGTGGGTTTTGAACTAATGGTGGTCTGTGGATGACACTGTTATGGGGGGATCTGTTGCTGATGCATTGTTATGAGGCATCTGTGTATGACACTGTTATGGGGGGATCTGTGGATGATGCACTGTTATGGGGATCTGTGGATGACGCACTGTTATGGAGGATCTGTGCATGACGCACTCTTATGGGGGATCTGTAGATGATGTACAGTTATGGGGGATCTGTGGATTACACATTGTTATGGGGGATCTGTGGATGACACTGTTATGGGGGATCTGTGGATGACGCACTGTTATGGGGGATCTGTAGATAACGCACTGTTATGGGGATCTGTGGATGACGAACTGTTATGGGGGATATTTGTGGATGACGCACTGTTATGGGGGATATTTGGATGACACTGTTATGGGGGTTATTTGGATGACACTGTTATGGGGGGATGTGTGGATAAAACTGTTATGGGGGCATGTGTGGATGACACACATATAGCATCTTATGCTGGTCCCTCTCGTTGGCCCTATGTGTCACAGTATTACATTATTAATGTGTCCCCTCATGTCCACTCCACCGATGCGCTCCATATATATATATATATATATATATATATATATATACCCATATTTTTTGCTTTATAAGACACACCTGATAAGACACACCTAGGTTTTTGAGGAGGAAAATAAGAAAAAAAATATTTGGAACCAAAAAGTGTGCTTTTGGTGGGTTTTGAACTAATGGTGGTCTGTGGATGACACTGTTATGGGGGGATCTGTTGCTGATGCATTGTTATGAAGCATCTGTGGATGACACTGTTATGGGGGGATCTGTGGATGATGCACTGTTATGGGGGATCTGTGGATGACGCACTGTTATGGAGGATCTGTGCATGACGCACTCTTATGGGGGATCTGTAGATGACGTACAGTTATGGGGGATCTGTGGATTACACATTGTTATGGGGGATCTGTGGATGACACTGTTATGGGGGATCTGTGGATGACGCACTGTTATGGGGGATCTGTGGATGATGCACTGTTATGGGGGATCTGTAGATGACGCACTGTTATGGGGGATCTGTGGATGACACTGTTATGGGGGATCTGTGGATGACGCACTGTTATGGGGGATCTGTGGATGACGCACTGTTATGGGGGATCTGTAGATAACGCACTGTTATGGGGGATCTGTGGATGACACTGTTATGGGGATCTGTGGATGACAAACTGTTATGAGGGATATTTGTGGATGACGGACTGTTATGGGGGATATTTGGATGACTCTGTTATGGGGGTTATTTGGATGACACTGTTATGGGGGGATGTGTGGATAAAACTGTTATGGGGGCATGTGTGGATGACACACATATAGCATCTTATGCTGGTCCCTCTCGTTGGCCCTATGTGTCACAGTATTACATTATTAATGTGTCCCCTCATGTCCCTGTGTGAAAAATGACCCCATTACACCGGGCCCCGCTCACAGCAGTCTTTATATTTAAAGTCTATTTATTGAATGCTCAAGCAGTGGCTCTGCTTTGTTAAACTACTGTAATCGTCAGTAGTAGTATTCACTATCAAAGCAGCGGTCAGGCTTATAATATAATAGTTTGGTAATGTGAGATAGCCTAACTAAAGTTAAGGGGTTTGATATACCTGTTTACACCAAATATTGATTGAGGGCTGCGATATACTTTTTTTTTTTTCTTTTAATTATTCTTTATTTTATTGTTATACAAAACACATATTAATTATACGATATCAAGCCGTCCAACGGGCGTTATTACAATAATCAATCATGTATTAACATTTTAACCCCATTGCCCTCCCCCCACCCAATTAAGGAGAGGGAGAGGAAGAAAGACGGGGGGGGGGGGGGGGGCGTAAAAAATAAATAAAAAATAAAAAAAGTTAAACACCCTGGACCTGGTTCAACCATTTCATCCATACTTTAACAATTTTTTCATCTCTATCCCTATATCTTTCAGCCGCGTGTTACAATTTAATCAGGTTAAGCACTGCATCCTGCCATTGTTCCACTGTAGGAGGGTCTTTGTTTACCCATTTTCGAAGAATGAGCAATCTAGCCTGAAATAGTACTTTACACAATACCGATTGTAAATCTCCTTTTAATTTAAGGTGTACCATAGCACCTAGAATACAAACAACAGGGTCTTCCGGGACTTTGATCCCCAAAAATGCTGATGTTATGTCTATGATATCTTTCCAATACCTTACTAATTTAGGGCATCTCCAAAAACAATGAATAAGATTGGCCTTCTCACCCATACATTTTGGACACTTGTCTGAAGCTCTAACCCCCATTTTCTTTAATGCCCAAGGGGATCGGTGTAACCTATGGACAACAAAGAACTGGGAAATTTTATGTGAGGCCCTTTCTGACATCTTAGTGTAACTTCTAAGGGCATCAATCCATTTTTCTTCCGTAAAAGATGAAATCTCTTTTTCCCACTTTCCTCTAGCTGGTATTATAATCCGTTCTTTCTTTGACTCAATCAAAATTCTACATCTTTTTGCTGTAGTTCCGCTTTTTTCCTCTCCATTAGTAAATTTGTGTATTCTATTTGAGTGTTCTTTTCTATATATATTTGGGTTAACTGATAATCTAACAGCGTTTTTAAGTTGTAAATATTTATAACTATCCTTTTGTTGAATCCCAAATTCCCTTACTAAGGTAACTAAGTCCTTCAGTTTATCTTCCTCGAATATTTGAGTTAGATATTTTACACCCTTTTTTTCCCAATCTATATATGGCCTATTCATTTGTATTTCCTTTAAATTAATATTTTTCCAAATAGGTGTATACTGCAAATACCCTTTGATATTCATTATTTTTTTTAATTTCCACCCATATATAGTCCATTAAATTCATTATCCTATTTCCCGTGTTATTTTTCCCCAATGTTCCTGATTCCAACACCTCTAAGTGAATCGTGTCCCCAGTCCACCCCCTTTTTAATAATTCGTCCCTCCCCACTACTCCCTTTAAGCTTTCTTTTATCTGACTATATTGTGTTATTAAATAATGGAAAAACCAATTGGGTACTGCTAATCCACCTTCTTTTACTGGGATCTGAAGAACTTCTATCCTTAGCCTTGGGGTATTACCTTTCCAGACAAATTCCCCCATTAAACTGTCCAACATCCTAAAGGTTTTCTTAGGCAACCATATTGGGGCATTTTGTAGCACGTACAATATTTTTGGGAGAAAAATCATTTTTATTAAGTTCACCCGGCCCTGAATTGAGATTGGTAGTTTTTTCCAAATATGTATTTTGGTTCTAAGTTCTTTTATTAAGGGGAGTACATTTAATTTTTTATAATCTTGTATATTTCTAGAAATCTTTATACCTAAATATTTAAAACTCTCATGTTGCCCAAGCACATGCACCCTTGAAACATTTTGTGATACCCCTTTCCCTAATAACATCATATGGGATTTCCCCCAATTTATCTTTAAACCCGAAAAAAAAAAAAAATTATCTATTATATCTATTACTCTATTAAACTCGTCCCCAGTGTTATGCAGAAACAATAAAATATCATCGGCATACATTATTAATTTCTCGTTTCCGTCCCTATATTGGAACCCTTTACAGTCCCCACTGTTTCTTATCATACATGCCAAGGGTTCTATTGCAATAGCAAATAGTAATGTGGAGAGAGGGCATCCCTGCCTAGTGCCCCTATAGAGGGCAAAAGGCAGTGACAAGCTCCCATCCACCATCACCCGGGACGTTGGTTTGGAATATATGAGTCTAATCCAATTTATAAATCCCTCCCCTATACCAACCCTTTTTAGAACTGCCCATAAATAGTCCCACTCGATACAATCAAATGCCTTTTGCGCATCCAATGAGAGTATTGCTTTTTCACCGACTTCTGTTTTGTTAGCTTCAATATTAAGATACAATCTTCTAATATTTGAATATATTGTTCTTCCGGGTATAAAACCTGTCTGGTCTTCTTGAATTATACCCTTAATCACTTTGGAGAGTCTACCTGCCAAAACCTTTGCCAAAATTTTAACATCCGTATTCAGCAAGGATATTGGTCTATATGAGGCAGGATCTAGTTGGTCTTTATCCTTTTTTGGAATCAAAGTAATAATTGCCTCTTTCATTGACTCTGGTAGCTTGCCTATTTTTTGAGCCTCTCGCAATGCCGCTGTTAGTTCTGGTATTAAGACCTGCGCAAAACTCTTATAAATTTCAAAGGGAAGTCCATCACTCCCTGGTGCTTTTAGTGGTTTCACCTGGCCCAGAACCTCTAATATTTCTAAGCAGGATATTTCTTTGTCCAAATATTGATTGATGGCTGCGATATACTTTTTTTTTTTCTTTTAATTATTCTTTATTTTATTGTTATACAAAACACATATTAATTATGCGATATCAAGCTGTCCAACGGGCGTTATTACAGTAATCAATCATGTATTAACATTTTAACCCCACTGCCATCCCCCCACCCAATTAAGGAGAGGAAGAAAGACAGGGGGGGGGGGGGGGGGGTAAAAAAAAAAAAAAAGTTAAACACCCTGGCTGTAACGGTCGCGTACACACACACACAGGGGGGAGAGAAGTGACCACTGCGCTCCACCCTTACCCCTGGCCCTGCCTACTTGCCTCGCGAGTCCTAATGACAGGGGACCACTGGACGGCAATCCCTAACTTGGAATAAGTGCAGGGATGACAGACAGACAAACAACAGGACGTGAACGGACCGAGACAATACCAGGAAAGCTACAAAGTACAAAGGATTAAGCAAAGAATGGTCAGGAGAGCAGAGAAGTACAAGAGGAGTCCTAAGAGAGTAGTCAGGTGGGAGCCGAGGTCACAATACCAGGACGGATGCGCAGTACAGGAGGATCAGGCAAAAAGATGGTCAAGGAACAGGATCAGGTAAGTATTCAGCAGTCCAACAAATAGCCAGGAACCTAGAAATTAACAGGCAACCTGTAGCCAGCAGGCTGCCTGTATTTATAGTGGGGAGTGAGGGTCATGTGACGTGGCCAGCGTCACATGACCGACAGACCAACCAGTCGAGCACCGAGTGATCAGCTCGGCGCTCAAGGCAGACTTAGGAGCAGGGAGCCACCCAGCTAGTAAAGCCGCCCTGGGAATGAGGTCAAACACAGATCCTCATTCCCAAAGCTAAGCAACAGTTCTTCGGGCGATGGGGGACCGAGTGCACCTTCGGAACCCCGTGACAGTACCCCACCTTTTACGAGGGGCCACCGGACCCAAGACTTCAGGCGATGGCTTTTCAGGGTGTTCTAAATGAAATTTACGAACAAGTCTAGGAGCATGAACCTCCCTGGCAGGTACCCAAGATCTCTCTTCAGGTCCATACCCCTTCCAGTGAATCAGGTACTGCAAGGAATTACGCACCTTCCGGACATCCACTATTTTAGACACCACATATTCGACAGCATCATTAACAAGAACCGGCGGAGGCGAGGCTTTTGATGGTACTACCGGTTCAAAATATTTTTTAAGCAGAGATTTATGGAACACATTATGAATGTGGAATGACTCGGGCAGCTCCAACCTAAAAGATACCGGGTTAATCACTTCTGTGATCTTATATGGTCCAATAAAATGAGGAGCAAATTTTTTAGAAGTTACCTTGAGAGATAGATTCTTGGAGGACAACCATACTTTATCCCCAACCTGAAAGTTTACCCCCCTTGAACGTCTCCTATCGGCCTTGAGTTTCTGAGAACATTGAGCCTTTTCTAGGTTCGATTGAACCCGGGCCCAAACTGTGCACAGTTCGGAGGAGAATTTATCCGCTTCAGGGTTAGAGGAGGAGACTGTCATGGTCTTACCTTCTTGCTGTTCTCCTTCGTTTGACATGTGCTGGCGGCCATCTTGGTTTCTGGGTTTCTTGTAGCCTCCCACCCTGCGGCTCCTCCTTCCCACTGGGAGGAGCTGGATGCCTAGCTCATATATATAGGAGGTCTGTGGCTTCAGTTCCTTGCTTGGTCCTCCTGTGTTCACATGCTTCTAAGACTGCTGCTGCTTCTGGTTCCTGATCCTGGTTTCGTCCGACTACCCTGCTGGTTCCTGATCCTGGTTTCGTCCGACTACCCTGCTGGTTCCTGATCCTGGCTTCGTCTGACTACCCTGCTGGTTCCTGATCCTGGCTTCGTCTGACTACCCTTCTGGTTCCTGACCTCTGGCTTCGCAAAGACTCTGCTTCGGTTTCGCCATCCGTTTGGACTTTTGCTTTACAGCTTTATTTTCAATAAAGCCTTCTTATTTTCACTTATCTCTTGTTGTACGTCTGGTTCATGGTTCCGTGACATTAGGACCAAGCCATGAATTCTGACGGTACAGGGCCATCCTCGCTACCCACGCTGGTTGCCAGACTTGATCAGCAGGATCACCTGTTGGGTCGGTTCGCTGTGGCGTTGCAAACCCTGCTTGAACGCACGGCTCATTTCGCTCCCGTTGCCGATGGGTCGGTTGTCGCTCCTGGGCCCGCTCCTACTGCCGCTCCGGTTGTTGCGCCAGAGTCTACTCCGACACCTGTTGTTGCGCCTGCGGTGTTTCGGGGTATGACCGGTTCTGCCCCTCTTCCACAGCGCTTTGGGGGAGAGCCAACTCAGTGCCGAGGTTTCCTTAACCAGGTGGGCATTTATTTCGAGTTGCTGCCACATGCCTTTCCTACTGAGAGATCAAAGGTGGGCTTAATGATCTCGCTGCTCTCGGACAAGGCCTTGGCCTGGGCCAGCCCTTTATGGGAGAACAACAATCCGGTGGTTGCCGAGTTTTCCGGTTTTGTTGCTTCTCTTCGGAAGGTATTCGATGTGCCGGCTCGTGCTGCCTCTGCTGCGAAGCTCCTTATGTCCATCAGACAGGGTTCACGATCCGTAGCTGAATACGCCATTGAGTTTCGTACCCTGGCAGCAGAGGTGGGCTGGAATAATGAGGCTCTGGTCGCTGCTTTCTCTCATGGTCTCTCGGATGCCTTGAAGGATGAGGTTGCAGCTAAGGACCTACCAGTGGAGCTCGAGTCTCTTATTTCTTTCCTGATTTTGATTGACACCAGACTCAGGGAGAGACCTTCCTTTAAGGAGAGCCTGCGGAGGTTTTCTAACAGATTGGCGCCTACGTTTGCTGTCCCACCCTTGCCTCCCTCTCCTCCCACGCCTCCTGGGGATGACTTGTCTGGGGGTGAACCCATGCAGCTGGGGTTTGCTCGCCTGTCCGAGGGGGAGAGGGTACTCCGGAGACGCGAGGGCCGATGCATGTACTGTGGTCTCGGTGGGCATTTTCGGTTGGCATGTCCGAACCGTCCGGGAAACGCTCGCACCTGAGATCCTGTCGGGGGCAGATCTTGGGTGGAGTCTCCTCGTCCCCGGTTTCCCGTGTTGACAAACCACTGATCACTGTTGTCCTCTCCTGGGTCGGGGGCTCGGTGACGACCCAGGCGTTGGTGGACTCTGGTGCTGGTGGTTTGTTCATTGATAGTGTGTTCGCTGCCGCCAATTCCATTCCTCTGCAGGCTCGAGGTTCCCCACTGGCTCTTGAGGCGATAGACGGCAGACCCCTTCTGCCGCCACACGTGACTCATGAGACCCTTCCAGTGGGGATAGCCATTGGTGCCGTTCACAGAGAGTCGGTCTGCCTCCAGGTTATTTCGTCTCCACACTACTCGGTGGTCTTGGGGTACCCCTGGCTCCAGAAGCATAATCCGACTTTCGATTGGAGATCGGCCGAGATCCTCTCGTGGTCACCGCAGTGTGGGGCTAGTTGCATCCATGGGTCTGTCAAGTTGCTGTGTACTTCCTTGGACTCTCTGTTGCCTCCTGAATACGAGGAGTACCGGGATGTATTCGATAGGGTGCGCGCGGTTGCCCTACCTCCGCACCGCCCATACGATTGTGCCATAGAGTTACAATCTGGTGCCGTTCCTCCTCGTGGCAAAGTCTATCCACTGTCGGTAGCGGAGAATGAGGCCATGGAGGAGTACGTGAGGGAGGCGCTTTCACGCGGACACATTCGCAAATCCTCGTCCCCGGCAGGGGCTGGATTTTTCTTTGTGAAAAAGAAGGGCGGTGAGTTGAGGCCTTGCATCGATTACAGGGGTCTCAATCGCATCACGATCAAGAACGCTTACCCGATACCCTTGATTTCCGAGCTGTTCGATCGCCTTAAAGGGGCCACGGTCTTTACCAAACTCGACCTGAGGGCGGCATATAACCTGGTAAGGATCAAGGCGGGCGATGAGTGGAAGACCGCGTTTAACACCAGGACCGGTCATTATGAATCCTTGGTTATGCCCTTTGGGTTGTGCAATGCGCCCGCAGTCTTTCAGGGATTCATCAACGATGTTTTCCGTGACCTGTTGCAGCAGTGTGTGGTGGTCTATTTGGATGACATCTTGGTATATTCTGAATCCATGGAGGCCCACATTCTGGATGTCAGACGAGTGTTGCAACGGTTACGAGAGAACAAGCTGTTCGGTAAGCTTGAGAAATGCGAATTTCACCGATCCCAGGTAACCTTCTTAGGTTACATCATTTCCGCTGAGGGGTTCTCCATGGATCCTGAGAAGGTTTCGGCTGTCTTACAGTGGCCCCAGCCCAGTGGTCTTCGTTCCCTGCAGCGCTTTTTGGGCTTCGCCAATTATTATCGGAAGTTCATCAGGGACTTTTCCATGCTAGCCAAGCCTCTCACGGATCTGACCAGGAAGGGCAGTAATTCCCAGGTCTGGCCGCTCGAGGCCATCCGAGCTTTTGAGGCTCTAAAGTCCGCCTTTGTGTCGGCTCCGATTCTGTCGCATCCGAACCCTGGGTTGCCCTTTGTCCTCAAGGTGGACGCGTCTGAGACGGGAGTAGGCGCCCTTCTGTCTCAGCGTAGAACACCAGAGGGTCCTCTGCTTCCTTGTGGGTTTTACTCCCGGAAACTGTCTTCCGCGGAGTGCAACTATCGATTGGTGACAGGGAGTTATTGGCCATCGTGCAGGCCCTTAAAGAATGGAGGCACTTGCTCGAGGGTTCGGTGGTTCCGGTCCTCATCCTGACGGACCACAAGAATCTGACCTACCTTTCTGAGGCCAAGAGATTGACACCACGTCAGGCCAGATGGGCTCTGTTCTTGTCACGTTTTAATTACGTGGTCTCCTACCTACCCGGTTCCAAGAACATCAGGGCGGATGCCTTATCACGGCAGTACTCCAAACTGTCCAGGGAGGAGTCGATTCCGACTTCGGTCATACCTCCGAATCAGATCCTGGCCGCCATTCGCACCAGCCTGACCTCTCCCCTGGGTGAGCAGATTTTGGCGGCTCAATCTGGTGCTCCCTCTGGGAGACCCAACGGCAGATGTTTTGTGCCTGAGGAGTTGCGCACTCGGTTGTTGCGAACCTACCATAACTCCAAGACCGCGGGGCATCCTGGAAAGAATCAGCTGTCCTGGGCTGTTTCACGTCTGTTCTGGTGGCCTTCCCTACGTTCCGACATCGCCGCATATGTAGCGGCATGCTCCGTTTGTGCCCAGAGTAAGTCCCCTCGGCACCTTCCGTTGGGCCTTCTGCAACCCATAGCCACCGGGGAGCGCCCATGGTCACACCTGGGGATGGATTTCATTGTGGACCTCCCTGCATCTCGAGGCCATACGGTCATTCTCATGATTGTGGATCGGTTTTCCAAAATGTGCCACTGTGTTCCTCCCAAGAAGTTACCCTCTGCACAAGAGTTGGCCAAGATTTTTGCCAGGGAGGTCTTCCGGTTGCACGGTTTGCCCAAGGAGATTGTGTCGGATCGGGGGAGTCAGTTTGTGTCCAGGTTCTGGCGCGCCTTTTGCTCCCAGTTGGGGATTCATCTCTCCTTCTCCTCGGCCTACCACCCTCAGTCCAATGGGGCCGCAGAACGATCCAATCAGGCCTTGGAGCAATTCCTTCGTTGCTATGTCTCCGATCACCAAGACAATTGGGTTGACCTCCTGCCTTGGGCTGAGTTTGCCAGGAACACGGCGGTGAACTCTTCCTCTGGGACGTCTCCCTTCATGGCCAATTATGGGTTCCAACCTGCCGTGTTACCGGAGGTATTCTCTCCCCAGGATATTCCGGCTGTGGAGGATCACCTTTCCGTCCTACGTGCTTCTTGGGTACAGATCCAGAAGTCCCTTGAGGTCTCTGCGCAGCGCCAGAGACTCCAGGCTGATCGCAGACGAGCGCCTGCTCCTTCCTACCAGGTCGGAGACCG
Source organism: Bufo bufo (assembly GCF_905171765.1). Taxonomy (NCBI): domain Eukaryota; kingdom Metazoa; phylum Chordata; class Amphibia; order Anura; family Bufonidae; genus Bufo; species Bufo bufo. The sequence continues at coordinate 232,536,586 of NC_053393.1, forward strand.
TGTATGGTTGTCCACACGCAACCTCAACCTTCGAGTGCCCACTCCCAAGCTGGCGCCTCGCTTTGTTGGTCCCTTCCGAGTGCTTCGCAGGATAAACCCGGTAGCCTATGCCCTTGCGCTTCCCCCTGGCATGCGGATCTCTAACGTGTTTCATGTCTCCCTGTTGAAGCCACTGGTGTGTAATCGTTTCACTTCCTCGGTTCCTCGGCCTCGTCCGGTCCAAGTGGGCAATCGTGAGGAGTATGAGGTGAGCAATATCCTGGACTCACGCCTGGTCCGCGGTCGGGTGCAGTTTTTGGTCCATTGGCGTGGTTATGGTCCAGAGGAGCGTTCCTGGGTTCCCTCCGCAGATGTCCATGCTCCTGCCTTGCTCCGAGCCTTCCACGCACGCTTCCCTCAGAAACCGTTCTTTACTCCGCGGAGGAGGGGCCCTTGAGGGGGAGGTACTGTCATGGTCTTACCTTCTTGCTGTTCTCCTTCGTTTGACATGTGCTGGCGGCCATCTTGGTTTCTGGGTTTCTTGTAGCCTCCCACCCTGCGGCTCCTCCTTCCCACTTGGAGGAGCTGGATGCCTAGCTCATATATATAGGAGGTCTGTGGCTTCAGTTCCTTGCTTGGTCCTCCTGTGTTCACATGCTTCTAAGACTGCTGCTGCTTCTGGTTCCTGATCCTGGTTTCGTCCGACTACCCTGCTGGTTCCTGATCCTGGTTTCGTCCGACTACCCTGCTGGTTCCTGATCCTGGCTTCGTCTGACTACCCTGCTGGTTCCTGATCCTGGCTTCGTCTGACTACCCTTCTGGTTCCTGACCTCTGGCTTCGCAAAGACTCTGCTTCGGTTTCGCCATCCGTTTGGACTTTTGCTTTACAGCTTTATTTTCAATAAAGCCTTCTTATTTTCACTTATCTCTTGTTGTACGTCTGGTTCATGGTTCCGTGACAGAGACGGACGACCCAGAATGAAAACGGGGATGAAAACCATGGTTACAAAAGAAAGGGGAGACCCCAGCGGAAGAATTGACACGGTTATTCAAAGCAAATTCAGCCAATGGAAGAAATTTCACCCATAATTGCTGGTCATCAGCAACATACGACCTCAAGAATTGTTCGACAGACTGATTAAGGCGTTCAGTCTGCCCATTACTCTCAGGGTGGTAGGCAGAGGAAAAAGACAATGAAATTTTACATTTTTGACAGAAGGCCCTCCAGAATTTGGACACAAACTGCACACCCCTGTCAGAAACAATATTTTCCGGGATACCATGCAATCGAACAATTTCTTTCACAAAAATAGACGCCAGGGTTTTGGCATTCGGGAGTTTAGACAGGGGAATAAAATGGACCATCTTGCTAAACCTATCCACCACTACCCACACTACAGTCTTACCCTCCGCCGGCGGTAGGTCAGTTATAAAGTCCATCGAGATATGGGACCAGGGTCTACTGGGAATGGGTAGGGGTCGTAGGTTACCAGCAGGGCGAGTCCTAGGTGTCTTGGACCTGGCACAAACCTCACAGGCTGACACATAGGACTTGACATCCCTAGTTAGAGTGGGCCACCAATAAGATCTAGAAACCAGATCCTTAGTGCCCTCAACACCCGGATGTCCACAAAAGGCAGAATCGTGACACTCACCCAACAGCTGGAGACGAAATTGTACGGGAACAAACAACTTATCTGTTGGGGTGGATACCGGTGCCAGATGTTGTTCCGACCTAATGCGAGCCGAGATATCCTGGGTAAGAGCTGCTAAGAAGATTTTTGCTGGTAGGATGGATTCAGGTGGTACCTCAGTAGGTTGAAAAGCCTGGAAGCTCCGAGATAATGCGTCCGCCTTCACATTTTTACTTCCCGGCCTGAACGTGATGGAAAAATCAAAACGAGTAAAAAACAGAGCCCATCTGGCTTGACGGGGATTCTGTCACGGAACCATGAACCAGACGTACAACAAGAGATAAGTGAAAAATAAGAAGGCTTTATTGAAAATAAAGCTGTAAAGCAAAAGTCCAAACGGATGGCGAAACCAAAGCAGAGTCTTTGAGAGGCCAGGGGTCAGGAACCAAAAGGGTAGTCAGACGAAGCCAGGATCAGGAACCAGCAGGGTAGTCAGACGAAGCCAGGATCAGGAACCAGCAGGGTAGTCAGACGAAGCCAGGATCAGGAACCAGAAGCAGCAGCAGTCTTAGAAGCATGTGAACACAGGAGGACCAAGCAAGGAACTGAAGCCACAGACCTCCTATATATATGAGCTAGGCATCCAGCTCCTCCCAGTGGGAAGGAGGAGCCGCAGGGTGGAAGGCTACAAGAAACCCAGAAACCAAGATGGCCGCCAGCACATGTCAAACAAAGGAGAACAGCAAGAAGGTAAGACCATGACAGTACCTCCCCCTCAAGGGCCCCTCCTCCGCGGAGCAAAAAACGGTTTCTGAGGGAAGCGTGCGTGGAAGGCTCGGAGCAAGGCAGGAGCATGGACATCTGCGGAGGGAACCCAGGAACGCTCCTCTGGACCATAACCACGCCAATGGACCAAAAACTGCACCCGACCGCGGACCAGGCGTGAGTCCAGGATATTGCTCACCTCATACTCCTCACGATTGCCCACTCGGACCGGACGAAGCCGAGGAACCGAGGAAGTGAAACGATTACACACCAGTGGCTTCAACAGGGAGACATGAAACACGTTAGAGATCCGCATGCCAGGAGGAAGCGCAAGGGCATAGGCTACCGGGTTTACCCTGCGAAGCACTCGGAAGGGACCAACAAAGCGAGGCGCCAGCTTGGGAGTGGGCACTCGAAGGTTGAGGTTGCGGGTGGACAACCATACACGGTCTCCGACCTGGTAGGAAGGAGCAGGCGCTCGTCTGCGATCAGCCTGGAGTCTCTGGCGCTGCGCAGAGGCCTCAAGGGACTTCTGGATCTGTACCCAAGAAGCACGTAGGAGGGAAAGGTGATCCTCCACAGCCGGAATATCCTGGGGAGAGAATACCTCCGGTAACACGGCAGGTTGGAACCCATAATTGGCCATGAAGGGAGACGTCCCAGAGGAAGAGTTCACCGCCGTGTTCCTGGCAAACTCAGCCCAAGGCAGGAGGTCAACCCAATTGTCTTGGTGATCGGAGATATAGCAACGAAGGAATTGCTCCAAGGCCTGATTGGATCGTTCTGCGGCCCCATTGGACTGAGGGTGGTAGGCCGAGGAGAAGGAGAGATGAATCCCCAACTGGGAGCAAAAGGCGCGCCAGAACCTGGACACAAACTGACTCCCCCGATCCGACACAATCTCCTTGGGCAAACCGTGCAACCGGAAGACCTCCCTGGCAAAAATCGTGGCCAACTCTTGTGCAGAGGGTAACTTCTTGAGAGGAACACAGTGGCACATTTTGGAAAACCGATCCACAATCATGAGAATGACCGTATGGCCTCGGGATGCAGGGAGGTCCACAATGAAATCCATCCCCAGGTGTGACCATGGGCGCTCCCCGGTGGCTATGGGTTGCAGAAGGCCCAACGGAAGGTGCCGAGGGGACTTACTCTGGGCACAAACGGAGCATGCCGCTACATATGCGGCGATGTCGGAGCGTAGGGAAGGCCACCAGAACAGACGTGAAACAGCCCAGGACAGCTGATTCTTTCCAGGATGCCCCGCAGCCTTGGAGTTATGGTAGGTTCGCAACAACCGAGTGCGCAACTCTTCAGGCACAAAACATCTGCCGTTGGGTCTCCCAGAGGGAGCACCAGATTGAGCCGCCAAAATCTGCTCACCCAGGGGAGAGGTCAGGCTGGTGCGAATGGCGGCCAGGATCTGATTCGGAGGTATGACCGAAGTCGGAATCGACTCCTCCCTGGACAGCTCGGAGTACTGCCGTGATAGGGCATCCGCCCTGATGTTCTTGGAACCGGGTAGGTAGGAGACCACGTAATTAAAACGTGACAAGAACAGAGCCCATCTGGCCTGACGTGGTGTCAATCTCTTGGCCTCAGAAAGGTAGGTCAGATTCTTATGGTCCGTCAGGATGAGAACCGGAACCACCGAACCCTCGAGCAAGTGCCTCTATTCATTAAGGGCCTGCACGATGGCCAATAACTCCCTGTCACCAATCTGATAGTTGCACTCCGCGGAAGACAGTTTCCGGGAGTAAAACCCACAAGGAAGCAGAGGACCCTCTGGTGTTCTACGCTGAGACAGAAGGGCGCCTACTCCCGTCTCAGACGCGTCCACCTCGAGGACAAAGGACAACCCAGGGTTGGGATGCGACAGAATCGGAGCCGACACAAAAGCGGACTTTAGGGCCTCAAAAGCTCGGATGGCCTCGAGCGGCCAGACCTGGGAATTACTGCCCTTCCTGGTCAGATCCGTGAGAGGCTTGGCCAGCATGGAAAAGTCCCTGATGAACTTCCGATAATAATTGGCGAAGCCCAAAAAGCGCTGCAGGGAACGAAGACCACTGGGCTGGGGCCACTGTAAGACAGCCGAAACCTTCTCAGGATCCATGGAGAACCCCTCAGCGGAAATGATGTAACCTAAGAAGGTTACCTGGGATCGGTGAAATTCGCATTTCTCAAGCTTACCGAACAGCTTGTTCTCTCGTAACCGTTGCAACACTCGTCTGACATCCAGAATGTGGGCCTCCATGGATTCAGAATATACCAAGATGTCATCCAAATAGACCACCACACACTGCTGCAACAGGTCACGGAAAACATCGTTGATGAATTCCTGAAAGACTGCGGGCGCATTGCACAACCCAAAGGGCATAACCAAGGATTCATAATGACCGGTCCTGGTGTTAAACGCGGTCTTCCACTCATCGCCCGCCTTGATCCTTACCAGGTTATATGCCGCCCTCAGGTCGAGTTTGGTAAAGACCGTGGCCCCTTTAAGGCGATCGAACAGCTCGGAAATCAAGGGTATCGGGTAAGCGTTCTTGATCGTGATGCGATTGAGACCCCTGTAATCGATGCAAGGCCTCAACTCACCGCCCTTCTTTTTCACAAAGAAAAATCCAGCCCCTGCCGGGGACGAGGATTTGCGAATGTGTCCGCGTGAAAGCGCCTCCCTCACGTACTCCTCCATGGCCTCATTCTCCGCTACCGACAGTGGATAGACTTTGCCACGAGGAGGAACGGCACCAGGTTGTAACTCTATGGCACAATCGTATGGGCGGTGCGGAGGTAGGGCAACCGCGCGCACCTTATCGAATACATCCCGGTACTCCTCGTATTCAGGAGGCAACAGAGAAAGTCGGATTATGCTTCTGGAGCCAGGGGTACCCCAAGACCACCGAGTAGTGTGGAGACGAAATAACCTGGAGGCAGACCGACTCTCTGTGAACGGCACCAATGGCTATCCCCACTGGAAGGGTCTCATGAGTCACGTGTGGCGGCAGAAGGGGTCTGCCGTCTATCGCCTCAAGAGCCAGTGGGGAACCTCGAGCCTGCAGAGGAATGGAATTGGCGGCAGCGAACACACTATCAATGAACAAACCACCAGCACCAGAGTCCACCAACGCCTGGGTCGTCACCGAGCCCCCGACCCAGGAGAGGACAACAGTGATCAGTGGTTTGTCAACACGGGAAACCGGGGACGAGGAGACTCCACCCAAGATCTGCCCCCGACAGGATCTCAGGTGCGAGCGTTTTCCAGGACGGTTCGGACATGCCAACCGAAAATGCCCACCGAGACCACAGTACATGCATCGGCCCTCGCGTCTCCGGAGAACCCTCTCCCCCTCGGACAGGCGAGCAAACCCCAGCTGCATGGGTTCACCCCCAGACAAGTCATCCCCAGGAGGCGTGGGAGGAGAGGGAGGCACGGGTGGGACAGCAAACGTAGGCGCCAATCTGTTAGAAGACCTCCGCAGGCTCTCCTTAAAGGAAGGTCTCTCCCTGAGTCTGGTGTCAATCAAAATCAGGAAAGAAATAAGAGACTCGAGCTCCACTGGTAGGTCCTTAGCTGCAACCTCATCCTTCAAGGCATCCGAGAGACCATGAGAGAAAGCAGCGACCAGAGCCTCATTATTCCAGCCCACCTCTGCTGCCAGGGTACGAAACTCAATGGCGTATTCAGCTACGGATCGTGAACCCTGTCTGATGGACATAAGGAGCTTCGCAGCAGAGGCAGCACGAGCCGGCACATTGAATACCTTCCGAAGAGAAGCAACAAAACCGGAAAACTCGGCAACCACCGGATTGTTGTTCTCCCATAAAGGGCTGGCCCAGGCCAAGGCCTTGTCCGAGAGCAGCGAGATCAAGAAGCCCACCTTTGATCTCTCAGTAGGAAAGGCATGTGGCAGCAACTCGAAATAGATGCCCACCTGGTTAATGAAACCTCGGCACTGAGTTGGCTCTCCCCCAAAGCGCTGCGGAAGAGGGGCAGAACCGGTCATACCCCGAAACACCGCAGGCGCAACAACAGGTGTCGGGGTAGACTCTGGCGCAACAACCGGAGCGGCAGTAGGAGCGACAACCGACCCATCGGCAACGGGAGCGAAATGAGCCGTGCGTTCAAGCAGGGTTAGCAACGCCACAGCGAACCGACCCAACAGGTGATCCTGCTGATCAAGTCTGGCAACCAGCATGGGTAGCGAGGATGGCCCTGTACCGTCAGAATTCATGGCTTGGTCCTAATGTCACGGAACCATGAACCAGACGTACAACAAGAGATAAGTGAAAAATAAGAAGGCTTTATTGAAAATAAAGCTGTAAAGCAAAAGTCCAAACGGATGGCGAAACCAAAGCAGAGTCTTTGAGAGGCCAGGGGTCAGGAACCAGAAGGGTAGTCAGACGAAGCCAGGATCAGGAACCAGCAGGGTAGTCAGACGAAGCCAGGATCAGGAACCAGCAGGGTAGTCAGACGAAGCCAGGATCAGGAACCAGAAGCAGCAGCAGTCTTAGAAGCATGTGAACACAGGAGGACCAAGCAAGGAACTGAAGCCACAGACCTCCTATATATATGAGCTAGGCATCCAGCTCCTCCCAGTGGGAAGGAGGAGCCGCAGGGTGGAAGGCTACAAGAAACCCAGAAACCAAGATGGCCGCCAGCACATGTCAAACGAAGGAGAACAGCAAGAAGGTAAGACCATGACAGATTCAACCTCTTAGCAGACTCGAGAAACATAAGGTTTTTATGGTCAGTGACAACAGTTACACAATGCCTTGCCCCCTCCAGAAAATGCCTCCACTCCTCAAATGCCCATTTAATGGCCAGCAGCTCCCTATTCCCTATGTCGTAGTTTCTCTCCGTGGGAGAGAATTTCCTGGAGAAGAAGGCACATCGTCTCAGATTAGTGAGGCTAGCAGGACCTTGTGAAAGGACTGCTCCTGCGCCGTCCTCGGACGCATCCACCTCCACAATAAAAGGTTTCTCCTGATCAGGCTGGATCAGAATGGGAGCGCTACTGAATGCCTTTTTTAATTTTTCAAATGAAGAAATGGCCTCAGTAGACCAATTCTCCAAATCCGCCCCTTTCTTAGTAAGGTCGGTCAACGGTTTAGCAATTACGGAAAAATTCATAATAAATTTACGATAGTAATTGGCGAAACCCAAGAACCGTTGTAAGGCCTTTAAGGATGAAGGTCTTACCCATTCCTTAATTGCTAGTACCTTACCAGGATCCATCTTGAAGGCGTGAGGAGTCAGAACATGCCCTAGAAACAGAATCTCCTGCACACCAAAGACACATTTCTCTTGTTTAGCGGATAGCTGATTCTCCCTCAACACCTCTAATACTTGTCTAACATGAGACACATGAGATTCGAAGTCAGGAGAGAATATCAAAATGTCGTCAAGATAGACAATAACAAATTTACCTAAGAACTCCCTAAGAATGTCATTCATGAAGTTTTGGAACACAGCTGGGGCATTGCTGAGTCCAAAAGGCATCACCTGATATTCAAAGTGTCCTACCGGAGTATTGAACGCCGTCTTCCATTCGTCTCCCTCCTTGATTCGGATTAGATTGTATGCCCCTTTCAGGTCAATTTTGGAAAACCAGGTTGCCCCCAGGACCTGGTTAAATAAATCCGGAATCAATGGGAGGGAGTATCTATTCTGGACAGTGATTTTATTTAATCTCTGGTAATCGATACATGGCCTAAGACCACCATCTTTTTTCTTAACGAAGAAAAACCCCGCCCCCATAGGAGAGACAGAAGGTCTAATATGCCCTTTACCAAGGCTCTCCTTAAAATAATCTTCCATGGCCTTGCGTTCGGGCATAGAAAGATTATAAATTCGTCCTTTAGGAAACTTGGCCCCCTCTACAAGCTCTATGGTACAATCATAAGGTCTATGGGGGGGGTAGAACCTCCGGGGTTGGTGATGAGAATACATCAGAATATTCTTTAACAACAGTGGGTAAAGCTTCAGACTTTACTGAGACCCCAGCCTGTACCACGGACAGGCACGAGTCACACTTAGGCCCCCATCTCACCAACTCCCCATTGGACCAATCTATAGTGGGGTTATGTAGTCGGAGCCAAGGCAACCCTAGTACCACCTCAGCAGGTAGGTTCTCCAGGACTAGAAGCGAACATCTCTCTGAGTGGCACACGGTTAGAGAAATCTCCGAGGTACATAAGCTCACCGTACCACCAATAAGAGGAGTAGCATCAATAGCCATGACATGGATAGGAGTTGGTAAGGCAAACATAGGAATACCCAATCTTACAGCATACTCAGAGTCAATAAAGCTAGCCGCTGAGCCAGAATCAATAAAGGCCTTACCCGGCCATTTATCTACTCCCAGAGAAATCGTAATGGGTACCGAAAGCTTACATTTAGAAAATTCAGGATGTACCTGGTCTTTAGGTTGCCTTGCCTTAGGAGACTTGACAGAGAGGACCTTCTTAGGACACTGGTTGATCCAATGGTCAGAATCTCCACAGTAAAAGCATTCTCCACGTCTGCGGCGAAGATTCCCTCGGGTCATGCCAACCTGCATGGGTTCCTCGGTGGAGACCTCAGCATTGTCTCTGGGATAGGCCTCTGGCTGGACCACCATCTGGGAAGAGAACTGTTGTTCCTGTCGTCTCTCTCTAACCCGTCGGTCAAGTCGGACAACAAGGGTCATCATCTCCTCTAAGGTCTCTGGAAGTTGATAACTGACCAGAAGATCCTTTAATTTATCAGACAGACCTGACCTGAACTGACTCTTCAGGGCTGGTTCGTTCCATCCTGAGGGGACACACCACCTTCTGAATTAGGTGCAATAATGCTCCGCTGGTAAATTGCCCTGAACCAGTGCCTTTAGAGCCGTCTCGGCTACTAGAGCCCTGTCTGGTTCATCATAGAGGGTACCTAGGGCCTGAAAGAACCCCTCCACAGAATATAAACAACTGGCGCCAGCAGGTAAAGAGAACGCCCAGTCCTGGGGATCACCCTGTAATCGGGAAATGATAATGCCCACGCGTTGACTCTCGGGCCCAGAGGACATGGGGCGCAAACGGAAGTAAAGTTTGCAACTCTCCTTAAAAGAGAGAAACTTCTTCCGGTCTCCAGAAAAGGTTTCTGGGAGCTTAATCTGGGGCTCAAAATGCGGACTGGAGGCCTGAGGAGTGGAAGAACCTTGCCCTAACTCAAATGAGCTGAGTTGTTACCCTAACTCCTGCACCATCTGCGTCAGATTAGAGACATAGTCAGTCAGAGTCACCAGAGGATTCATAATACAGTGGTTATTGGGCCTGTTAATCTGTAACGGTCGCGTACACACACACACAGGGGGGGAGAGAAGTGACCACTGCGCTCCACCCTTACCCCTGGCCCTGCCTACTTGCCTCGCGAGTCCTAATGACAGGGGACAACTGGACGGCAATCCCTAACTTGGAATAAGTGCAGGGATGACAGACAGACAAACAACAGGACGTGAACGGACCGAGACAATACCAGGAAAGCTACAAAGTACAAAGGATTAAGCAAAGAATGGTCAGGAGAAGCCGCGGTCAAATACCAGGAGAGCAGAGAAGTACAAGAGGAGTCCTAAGAGTGTAGTCAGGTGGGAGCCGAGGTCACAATACCAGGACGAATGCGCAGTACAGGAGGATCAGGCAAAAGGATGGTCAAGGAACAGGATCAGGTAAGTATTCAGCAGTCCAACAAATAGCCAGGAACCTAGAAATTAACAGGCAACCTGTAGCCAGCAGGCTGCCTGCATTTATAGTGGGGAGTGAGGGTCATGTGACGTGGCCAGCGTCACATGACCGACAGACCAACCAGTCGAGCACCGACTGATCAGCTCGGCACTCAAGGCAGACTTAGGAGCAGGGAGCCACCCAGCTAGTAAAGCCGCCCTGGGAATGAGGTCAAACACAGATCCTCATTCCCAAAGCTAAGCAACAGTTCTTCGGGCGATGGGGGACCGAGTGCACCTTCGGAACCCCGTGACACTGGCCCTGGTTCAACCATTTCATCCATACTTTAACAATTTTTTCATCTCTATCCCTATATCTTTCAGCCGCGTGTTCCAATTTAATCAGGTTAAGCACTGCATCCTGCCATTGTCCCACTGTAGGAGGGTCTTTGTTTACCCATTTTCGAAGAATGAGCAATCTAGCCTGAAATAGTACTTTACACAATACCGATTTCTTTGTCCAAATACTCCTTTTGTGCTTTAGTTATCTCTGAAAACGCGATATGGTCTAAAAAATAATCGAGGTCTTCTTTTGTGTATTGCACCCTGGACTTATACAGTTCCTCAAAATAGTCCCCGAAGACCTTTTTGATTCCATCGGGTGAATTAATTATTTCATCACTGTTATCCCTAATTGCCCCTATCCATGATTTCCCTTTCAGATTTTTCACTTTACCTGCTAGAATTTTTCCCACCTTTTCTCCCTCTGACGCTAACTGAAAGCCTTGGAAAAATAATTCTTTCCTTGTTTTATCCATATAATGCGTTTTTAACTTTTCATGTTCCTCCTCCCATATCTTCTTATTAATCCCAGTGGGGTTCATTATACATTTTAATCTTGCTTCTTCTAACTTCTTTTCCAATAATTCCCCTTTTCCTTTAGTAATTTTTTTACAGTAGTTCACTTTTTTAAACAAACACCCTCTTAAATATGCCTTAGCAGTGTCCCACACTATACATCTGTTGGCGGAACCGTTATTCTCCTCAAAAAAGTTTTTTAACTCCAACACTATGCTCTCTTTATCAGGAATAAGCGATAGCCAGTGAGGATTGAACTTGAACAGAGGCGGATATTGCCTCTTATTCAAGTCCAGCTCCATTACCACCGCACTATGATCAGATAAGGCCATAGGCATATGTTTTATCTTAATCCTACTCTGAATCATTAGATTTTTGTTTCCTAAAACCATATCTATTCTTGACCACGTTTGGTGTATTTTAGAGTAACAAGAATACATTATTTCTTCTGGATTTAAATGACGCCAAACGTCAATCCAGTTAAACTCCATGGCCATTTTAATCAAATCCACATTTTGTATTCTTCCCCCTCCGCCAGACACTCTGTCTCTGAGTGGATCCATAACAGTATTGTAGTCTCCTATCGCGACCATTATACTTTCCTGTCTATTCAACATAAATCTATGCAACTCGTACAGCACATCTGGACCTATATGGTGGAGGAATATATATGTTCGCAATGACCATATTGACCCCTTCCACATTGCAATGTAGGAAGAGGTACCTGCCACAGTCGTCCGCCTCACATGTAACGCACTAAAATTTAATCTTTTTATGTACCAAAATTGAGACCCCTCTTGAATATGTGGTATACATCGAATGGTACCCCTTCCCTATCCAACCTTTCTCCATCCACGGAAGAGAATCCTTAACTAAATGCATCTCTTGGAGGCAGACAATGGCTGGCAAGAACCTCCTCATCCACTCAAAGACAGCATATCTTTTTATCCTTTCCCACAAACCTCTCACGTTTAGCAAAACAAGTTTAATCATCTAGCGGAGGAAGGGAAGAAAAAAAAAAAAAAAAAAAGATTCCCCCTTCCTCTCCCTCTCTCCCCCGAGTAGCTCCCCTTCCGCTGGTCTGCGGACAGGGCAACTCCATTACTCCGCATATGGGTCTCCACCCCCCTCCCACACTCCAACTCCCTCAGCCGACCATCCTGTCTAACCATTCATTTACATCTAGCGGTGTCTAGAAAAATTCGGCCTTTCCTTTATATTCCACCCTTAGTTTTGCAGGGAAGAGTAAACTGTACTTCAAACCTAAATCCCTTAATCTCTTTTTTACAGTAATAAACTCTTTCCTACGTACATTAGTATCTGCCGAATAATCTGGAAACAATCTTATCTTTACCCCCTGTACTTGATATTTGTCGGAGGTTCTAGCATCCGAAAGTATTGCATCTCGATCCTTAGAAAGTAAACATTTCACCAACATATGTCTAGGGTAGCCTCCTGGGACCCTCATTTTTACTGGAACCCTGTGTGCTCTCTCAATAGCAAACATGGGTGAAAGAGTACCCTTTCTACAGTTCTCCCTTATCCAGCGTTCCATATAATCAATACAATTATTCCCTTCTTCACGTTCTGGGATCCCTACACATAGTATATTTGCTCTCCTCGCTCTATCTTCTTGATTTATTATTCTTTTTCCATCTTAACATTTAACTCCTTTAGGGTTAAAACCTCTTTCTCTAAATTCTCTACTGAGTGCTCTAAAGAAGGGATCCTTTTTTCCATGTTATGTAGTCGCTCTCTTATTTTTTCCATATCACCTCGTATTATACTAACATCTGCTTGTACTGCCCCAATCTGTGTCACTATACTCCCCATTGTATTTTCCGTCCTAGACACGGCCTGGAATATCTCCCTCATCATTTTTGCATCCGTATCTAAAGTTGATTCGGGCGTTCCCAAGTCACCGGTATTATCTGCCCTCCCCTTCTCCTGTATCTCAGTATGTACCTCTGTGTATGTAATTTTCTATTTCTGTAAAGGGGTAGAGACTGGGGAATTTGGGGCCAAATATTTACTTAAATTGTGCTGTTTTTGTCCGATCTCTAGCCCTGATATTGATTTCCTACTGCTGGTACTAGTAGGGGGGCGTTGTTCTTCTTTTTTCTTGGGGGGTATTTTTATACTTTTGTAATACTTTTCCCAACAAATACACTCCTCCACTATTACTATCTCCCTCTCCCCTTTTTACACTTATTCCAACTTCTTCCAACTGTCTTCCACTCCTTTCCAGGGATTCTTACACCGGCATACCAGCGCTAAACATTAGTAATTTATCAACAATTAGCGATTAATCTTATACTGGTCCAAACAAAAAATCCGTACATATGACTTAGGAGAAAAAGGGGAGCCAGATGATAAATTAGGACAATAAGATTAATAGTGCTATAGCACAACAACAAAAAGATATCCAATAAATAATTAGTGTCTCAAAAAAAAAAATAAGACCGGGGGCAGTCCAAGGCCCCTTTTTTAATCTTTCTGGTGTTAATTCAGAAATGATAAGGCGGATAGTAGAGACCACCAGTCCACCGTATCTAAAACCGCAACCACCTGACCACAACATGAAGACACTTTCATATACAAAAAGTTAGTCCTTGGTTAATCCAGGAGCATTAGTTCTTGGTTAGTCCAAGAAATTTAATTCTTGGTTAATCCAGGTGAGTTAATCCTTAGTTAGTCCAGGATAATTATGGGTTAGCTGTTAGAAGTGGGTTAAGAAGATTGAAAATCATCTAGACATGTTGGGAGCGCCCGAGGGGACTTACAATCGATATTAGGAACGTATAATAGGGGCGATTTTTCATAAACCACCTGCTGTTATATAAGAAATATTCCTGCCAGTCCCGTATCTTCACCCCTTCTTTTCTCTCTCCCTCGCTTTGTTTGCGACTGGAAATACGCACACTGCTTTATATCCAGTATATCCAGATTCCCCACTATACACTCTATAACCCCACTCCTGCCAGGTCTCTGCACAACAAAACTGCGCAAGAGACGATGTATTCCATACCGAGCACTCCACGATCAGTAGTCAAACCTGTAACAGCAGGCGGCCCGCGGTCACTGCGCCCAAGTCTGCCTCAATCGGATACGGCTCATAGACAATCTGGACACGCCATGACCAGCACCCGCCATCGCCGAGCGGCAGAATACAGTCCACCAATCCTCTGACAGCAGTCTCACCACCCCGGCGTTCATGTCCGCAGCATCCTCGGTGACCGCAGCGTCCTCGCAAACCACAGCTGACCGCCACCATTATCCGGGGTCGCAGTCTTCCATCGGACGCCCCACACTAGGCGATACAGGTGAACAGGGCACGGTCGAGTCAGCGGAGCAGAGGGGAGAGGGAGGCGGAGCCCAGCGTCCTACGTCAGATGCTCACATGCCTTCTAAGAGCAAGGGCTGCGATATACTTGCTTCCACAAAATAGCCTTACAAAAGTAGAAAGTGTGATGGATAAAGGCAAATAAAGGACATTTTGTGAATGAGATCTAATCTGACTGCCAATGTCAGCTTTAACTAGGTAATCCTTGATGTTCACTGGACGTTTGAGGCACATAAGCGTGGGTTTGGAAAATTTTGGTTATTCGGGTAAGATTGATGTAGCAATGGATTTTATCCAATCCTTTTCAAGCTCTTTAATCTGAAGACAGAATTAATAATGGCAAAACAACAATGACATACTGTATATGACTATGGGTAAAGACTGGGCTGTTGGGGTAAATCACATTAATAAATGAAGTACTGTCTCATTAAAAGCTACAGCTTTCAATGATAAAGGCTCCCAGCATACCCGAGGCCTAAATAACACAATGATACATTGACTCCTGTCTTTTCTCTAAAACTTATCTCTGCCAATTAGTTATAAAATCTAACTGGCTATTGCATTCTCTTCTCTGTGAAATAACCTATTTGACCCTAAACTAACAGTATTCTGTGTTTTAATATTTCTTTCCTCCATCTAACAGACAAGCTATCCCTCCAATGTAAAATCCCACAAAAGTATGGCCGATCCTGGCTGGGATCTTAGAGCCTATGATGCACCTAACATCACAGCTGCACTGACGAGCAAAAGGTTAACAATGTTTTAAATCTTTAACCTTCAGGCTCCATATCTCACCATCGACTACAGCTTTGAAGATGAGACTACCATCATTTTATGGACAATCATCTTCGCTATTGCATACATAAATTAGACTTGCATCTATTTAGCATATGATTAGTTATGCAGATTCTTGTCCTGTAACTGCATTGATAATGTTTTGCTCCTAAAATTCTAAATGTTATTTTTTATCATTTTGTTAGTATTTTGTAAATCCACCTTTGGCTTTCAACACTGCCTAAATCTTTCTGGGCATGCTATTGATCAGATTCAAGCATGTCTCAACCGAAATCTGTTCCCATATCTCTTCTACATGTTCCCAATGTTAGTGCATACTGGTTGACTCACTTGGGTACAAATACAGCTTTTTCTTCATCTCTACTCACAAGTGTTTGATTGGGTTGAGGTCTGGGACCCTTTGTGCCACTGGGAATACAGAGGAGGCCATGCATTTATTGCAATGGAATTTATGAGAACCGCTGAGTAAGTGCACTTGCCGATAGCAGTGAATAGAGAAAGGTGTGCATGCCCAATCTCCTCTCCCTTCCTAGAGGCACATAACGGGGCCCCTTTCTTGAGATAACAGTGGGTCTCAGAGGTGGGTATGCCATAAATGTCCAGATGGAATAACCCTTTAAAGTAGCTGTCTGATGAAGACAATTTTTTTGTAAATCAGCCACACATTTTCTCAGAGGTAGTAAATGTAGCATTTCAATGTAATGCATGGGAAAAAGCTGAAAAAACAGCTCTCCAAAGCATGAACTGTCACAAATGTATTAAATTTAGTTTCAGTTCCTCCATAGAGCCATTTTCAAGCCAATGTAGTGAATGGATATGTCAGGTCCGCCAGAGCGGGAGCTAGTCTTACATGGCAAGACTGATGATTGGACAACCCCCTTAATACTAGTGTAAGATCCGTGTGACTGTTATATCCGTGTGACTGTTATATCAAATTGCTGGTCTGCAAAACACGGATACCGGCCGTGTGTGTTTCGCAATTTGCGGACCACACATGGCCAGCGCTATATAAAGAATGCCTAAGCTTGTCCGTGGTTGTGGACAAGAATAGGACATATATATAGAAAAGTTCAGACGGCTCACTACTTGTAATCTGGGTCAGGTGCTCTGGTCTGATTTGAATCACCCTATTCAAAAGCAGATAAGTAAAAAGAAGGAACGACCGGCACTCTTACAATGGGAGTAATGTGGGACAGCTATAAAATATGTTTAACACTATTTAATAACATTTATAGCACGTTATACAATAAAATTGTAAAACATAGATACATGAGATGCTCTCAAAAATAAAAATAAAATAGTAAAATGAATTAAAATATGTTCTATTTAAATGAACTGGATGGGATTGTAAGTCCAAGTGTTATCTATTAGTATCCTCCTGAGGTAGTTTTCGGTATATTGTGGCTTTTACTCAGTCTTAAAGTGATGAAACAAGGAATGAAAAAGCGTATGGAATAAAACGCATAGATGGTAATAAAAGCGCATGAGATTAAAAAGCGCATATAGTGGTATTACAGCGCATAAATAGTCTCTCTGTAGTATTCCGACATATGATGCAGTTTGTTAAATGTCTACTCACTGTTTCGAGCTGGCTCTTGTTACTATGGCGTCCCACGTGTAAGTGCTGTTTGCTCTTGATGTGATTCAGATCGTTTGTCGGATATGAATTTTTTTTCGATCTTACGAATTTTCGATAATTTATATTTCGCAATGGAGTTGAACCAGGCGTTGTATCGGTCCACAGCTATCTTGTGCTGTATGCTCCAAGTGTCATGAAGATAATTTCTACAGAGGGTATTTAGGTGTAGAAGTCCTTGTTAGAATTTTCGTGTAGATCGCATGGCCATGCTCCAAGGACTTTTGCGAGTGAATATTTCTCAGCTTTCCCAGACGGTTTTGAAGTAATCACTACTTCTTTCTCAGGTTCACTGACAATGGTAGATCTCATGCTTTTATACCCAATGTCATCAGATAAAAATGTCAAAGCGAAACTCAGGAGTGGATTTTTCTATCTTTCGATCTTAGGTCTCCATATTGCGTTTTTCATGCGATTAAATGTCTCTTCAAAGGAGGAATGCGATTTTTATTCATTTTTTCGTCTGCAGTTTTCTCTTGTTGCATAATATATGTCTTATTACTTATTTTTGTAGTGGTAAATTCGGAACATGAAATATATCTAAAAACTCATAACATATAGAATAAATGAAGTAAAAATCATTATTAAAATCGTAGAACATTATTATCTTCATAAATATGCAAGTATCTTGATAGAGATGTGAAGTTTGAGGGTGAGGGCCCTGCTCGAAGGGGACATCACAGTGCTGTTAGACAGCCAGACATGTGATCTCCAATTGGCGAAGGGCACCCACCCTGATTATTTATAAAAAGCTGAATATTTCTAATTCGGCATTTAGTCCTGCAGGATGCAGACTTCCAAAGTCATAAATGCGTCTAGATTCGGCTCTTGACATCTTTGAAATATAGTTGCCACCCCTCCAGTGTCTTTCTTTCTTCTCCAGTGCCGCAAAAATTAAACCACTGTAGTTTTTGTCGTGAACGTCTTTGAAGTGTTTCGACAGTGGGTGGTTTTCATAGCCTTTTTTAATGTTGGTTATGTGCTCCGCAATTCTCACTTTCAAGAGCCTTTTGGTTCTGCCAATGTATTGTTTATGGCAGGTGCACTGATAATATATATGACACCGGAGGAGTTGCATGTCAGGCAATCTCTTATCTCAAAGGAGAATTGATTTTGTGTGGACTGGACTTTGTTAGTCTTTCTTGGAAATGTAGTTCCTCTACAGCCCATACATTTGCCACACCTGAATAAACCACTCATATTTATCCATTTGTGTAGGGTTAAAGTGTTTCTTTTTGGATTTTTTTTATAGAAGGTGCTATCTTTAAACCAAGGTTTGGTGCTTTGGTAATGTGATGGAAGGTGATGTGTGAACCAAAGGTCCAATAATCTTGTTTTTTAAAATATAGAGCCAGTGTTGGTGAATGCTACATTGTATCTATTTCGATTGTGTGCTGTAGGGTAAAATGATCCTGAATTCAGTTTCATTCACTTTTTTGTTTTTTAGGTTTGAGTTATTAGTGAAGAAAGATTGCCTCTCAATTTTTTTCACTTTTTCTAGTGCCGTATCGATTATTTCTGCATGGTAATTTCTGTTAATAAATTGTGATTTCATTTCGATGGCTTCCTCTTCAAAATGTTCGTCTTTGGTACAGTTGCGCTTTATACGGCGAAACTGGCCCAACGGAACATTCAGGAGCCATCTTGGTAAATGACAGCTGGTGAATAATATGAAGCTATTTTTTGCAGTTGGTTTTTTATAGGTTGTGCACACAAATCTATTTGCATTAATAGTGATCTGTAGATCTAAAAATTCGATGTGTGTTTTAGTGGTGTTTGATGTGAATGTTAAATTAACCGTATTCCTATTTATTTCCTTCAAAAATAATTTTAATTGTGTTTCCCCATTTTTCCAAACAAACAAAATATCATCAATGTAGCGACGCCACAGGACCAGGTCCACCCCCAGTCTTGGGGTGATATGTTGATATTCCCACTGCGCCAAAAATAAATTTGCGTAGCTGGGGGCGAACCTGGTTCCCATGGCAGTCCCACATTTTTGTCCAGTCTCTCTACACCATTATAGATCACAACCAGGGTATTTCTGCCATGAAGTCACAATTAGAAATGCATAGCACTCTATGTGGACAACAAATCAATTTTCTGGCGGAGGGAGTTAAATATATTTTGGAGCACAATTATTTTTATTTTGAGGGAGATTATTATTTACAAATATGTGGGACTGCCATGGGAACCAGGTTCGCCCCCAGCTGCGCAAATTTATTTTTGGCGCAGTGGGAATATCAACATATCACCCCAAGACTGGGGGCGGACCTGATCCTGTGGCGTCGCTACATTGATGATATTTTGTTTGTTTGGAAAAATGGGGAAACACAATTAAAATTATTTTTGGAAGAAATAAATAGGAATACGGTTAATTTAACATTCACATTGAACACCACAAAAAAACACACATCGAATTTTTAGATCTACAGATCACTATTAATGCAAATAGATTTGTGTGCACAACCTATAAAAAACCAACTGCAAAAAATAGCTTCATATTATTCACCAGCTGTCATTTACCAAGATGGTTCCTGAATGTTCCGTTGGGCCAGTTTCGCCGTATAAAGCGCAACTGTACCAAAGACGAACATTTTGAAGAGGATGCCATCGAAATGAAATCGCAATTTATTAACAGAAATTACCCTGCAGAAATAATCGATACAGCACTAGACAAAGTGAAAAAAATGGAGAGGCAATCTTTCTTCACTAATAACCCAAAACTAAAAAACAAAAAAGTGACTGAAACAGAATTCAAGATCATTTTACCCTACAGCACACAATCAAAACAGATACAACGTAGCATTCACCAACACTGGAACTATATTTTAAAAGACAAGACTATTGGACCTTTGGTTCACACATCACCTTCCATCACATTCACCAAAGCACCAAACCTTGGTTTAAAGATAGCACCTTCTATAAAAAAAAACAAAAAGATACACTTTAACCCTACACAAATGGATAAATATGAGTGTTTTTTCAAATGTATGGGCTGTAGAGGAACTACATTTCCAAGAAAGACTAACAAAGTCCAGTCCACTCAAAATCAATTCTCCTTTGAGATAAGAGATTGCCTGACATGCAACTCCTCCGGTGTCATATATATTATCCAGTGCCATAAACAATACATTGGCAGAACCAAAAGGCTCTTGAAAGTGAGAATTGCGGAGCACATAACCAACATTAAAAAAGGCTATGAAAACCACCCACTGTCGAAACACTTCAAAGACGTTCACGACAAAAACTACAGTGGTTTAATTTTTGCGGCACTGGAGAAGATAGAAAGACACTGGAGGGGTGGCAACTATATTTCAAAGATGTCAAGAGCCGAATCTAGACGCATTTATGAATTTGGAAGCATGCGTCCTGCAGGACTAAATGCCGACTTAGAAATATTCGGCTTTTTATAAATAATCAGGGTGGGTGCCCTTCGCCAATGGGAGATCACATGTCTGGCTGTCTAACAGCACTGTGATGTCCCCTTCGTGCAGGGCCCCCACCCCCAAACTTCACATCTCTATCAAGATACTTTCATTTTTATGAAGATAATAATGTTCTACGATTTTAATAATGATTTTTACTTCATTTATTCTATATGTTATGAGTTTTTAGATATATTTCATGTTCTGAATTTACCACTACAAAAATAAGTAATAAGACATATATTATGCAACAAGAGAAAACTGTAGATGAAAAATGAAAAAATGCATAAAAATCGCATTCCTCCTTTGAAGAGACATTTAATCGCATGAAAAACGCAATATGGAGACCTAAGATTGAAAGATCGAAAAATCCACTCCTGAGTTTCGATTTTACATTTTTATCTGATGAAATTGGGTATAAAAGCATGAGATCTACCATTGTGAGTGAACCCACTGAGGAAGAAGTAGTGATTACTTCGAAACACGTCTGGGAAAGCTGAGAAATATTCACTCGCAAAAGTCCTTGGAGCATGGCCATGCGATCTACACGAAATTTCTAACAAGGACTTCTACACCTAAATGCCCTCTGTAGAAATTATCTTCATGATACTTGGAGCATATAGCACAAGATAGCTGTGGACCGATACAACGCCTGGTTCAACTCCAATGCGAAATATAAATTATCGAAAATTCGTAAGATCGAAAAAAATTTATATCCGACAAACGATCTGAATCACATCAAGAGCAAAGAGCACTTACACGTGGGACGCCACAGTAACAAGAGCCAGCTCGAAACAGTGAGTAGACATTTAACAAACTGCATCATATGTCGGAATACTACAGAGAGACTATTTATGCGCTGTAATACCACTATATGCGCTTTTTAATCTCATGCGCTTTTATTACCATCTATGCGTTTTATTCCATACGCTTTTTCATTCCTTTTTTCATCACTTTAAGACTGAGTAAAAGCCACAATATACCGAAAACTACCTCAGGAGGATACTAATAGATAACACTTGGACTTACAATTAGAGTTGAGCAAACACCTGGATGTTCGGGTTCGAGAAGTTCGGCCGAACTTCCCGGAAATGTTTGGGTTCGGGATCCGAACCCGACCCGAACTTCGTCCCGAACCCAAACCCCATTGAAGTCAATGGGGACCCGAACTTTTCGGCACTAAAAAGGCTATAA